>NW_024715497.1:0-12500 GCF_018991925.1 Homarus americanus
TCAGTACTTCGTTCAGTTACACATGTGCTGTGGTGGTAGCAGAGGTGGGGTGTGGTGGTAGCAGAGGGTGGGGGGGTTGTGGTGGTATGACAGAGGGTGGGAGGTTGTGGTGGTAGCAGAGGGTGGGGTTATGTGGTGGTAGCAGAGATTGGGGGGTTATGGTGGTAGCAGAGGGTGGGGGTTATGGTGGTAGCTGGAGAGATTGGGGGTTGTGGTGGTATGAGAGGGTGGGGGTTGTGGTGTGGTAGCAGTGGGTGGGGGGTTGTGGTGGTAGCAGAGGGGTTGGGGTTGTGGTGGTGGCAGAGTTGGGGGGTTGTGGTGGCAGAGGTTGGGGGTTATGGTGGTAGCAGAGTTGGGGGGGTTATGGTGGTAGCAGGGGGTGGGGGTTATGGTGGTAGGAGATTGGGGGGTTGTGGTGGGGCAGAGGGTGGGGGGTTATGGTGGTGTAGAGGGTGGGGGTTATGGTGGTAACAGAGGTGGGGTTGTGGTGGTGTGGAGAGGTTGGGGTTGTGGGTGTGGTGGCAGAGGTTGGGGGGTTGTGGTGGTGGCAGAGGTTGGGGGGTTGTGGTGGTAGCAGAGGGTGGGGTTGTGGTGGTGGCAGAGAGGTTGGGGGTTATGGTGGTGTTAGAGGGGTGGGGGTTGTGGTGGTGGCAGAGGTGTGGGGTTGTGGTGGTGGCAGAGGGTGGGGGTTATGGTGGTATGGCAGAGGGTGGGGGTTTATAGGTAGCAGAGATTGGGGGGTTGTGGTGGTAGCAGAGTGGGGGTTATGGTGGTGGCAGAGGTTGGGGGGTTATGGTGAGTGGCAGAGGTGGGGGGTTATGGTGGTGGCAGAGGTGGGGTTGTGGTGAGAGGGTGGGGGGTTGTGGTGGTAGAGGGGTGGGGGTTGTGGTGGTGTGTGTGAGAGGTGGGGTTGTGGTGGTGGCAAGGGTGGGGTTATGGTGGTGTGGAGATTGGGGGTTATGGTGGTAGCAGAGATTGGGGGGTTATGGTGGTAGCAGAGATTGGGGTTATGGTGGTGGTAGCAGAGGTGGGTTATGGTGGTGAGAGGTTGGGGTTATGGTGGTAGCCAGAGGTGGGGGTTATGGTGGTAGCAGAGATTGGTGGGGGTGTGGGGAGGTGGGGGGGTTGTGGTGGTAGGAGATGGGGGGTTGTGGTGTGGTAGCAGAGGGTGGGGGGGGTTATGTGGTGGTGGCAGAGGGGTGGGGGGTTTGTGGTTGTGTGGAGGGTGGGGGGGTTGTGGATGGTGTGTGTGGGGTTATGGTGGTAGCAGAGGTGGGGGGTTGTGGTGGGGGGTAGCAGAGGGTGGGGGGTTGTGGTGGTATGAAGGTGGGGGTTATGGTGGTGGCAGAGGGTGGGGTTGTGGGTGGTAGGAGGGTGGGGGGTTATGGTGAGTGTGGAGGTGGGGGTTATGGATTGTGTGTGGCAGAGGGTGGGGGGTTGTGGTGGTGTGGCAGAGTGGTGGGGGTTATGGTGGTGTGGAGGTGGGGGTTGGTGGTAGCGAGAGGTGGGGGGGTTATGGTGGTATGTGGAGGTGGGGGTTGTGGTGGTATGCAGAGGTGGGGGGTTGTGGTGGTAGCAGAGGTGGGGGTTGTGGTGGTAGCAGAGGTGGGGGGTTGTGGTGGTATGTCAGAGGTGGGGGTTATGGTGGTGGCAGAGGGTGGGGGTTGTGGTGTGGTATGTAGTGGGTGGGGTTGTGGTGGGTTGGTGGAGGGTTGGGGTTTGTGGTGGGAGCAGAGGTGGAGGTTGTGGTGTTGTGGCAGAGGGTGGGGTTGTGGTGGTAGCAGAGGGTGGGGGTTATGGTGGTATGGAGAGGTGGGGGGGTTGTGGTGGTGTACAGAGGGTGGGGGGTTGTGGTGTGTGTGGAGGTGGGGGGTTGTGTGGTGGTAGTAGAGGGGTGGGGGTTGTGGTGGCATAGGGGTGGGGGGGGGTGTGGTGGTAGAGAGAGGTGGGGGTTGTGGTGGTAGCAGAGGATTAGGGGTTATGGTGTAGAGGGTGGGGGTTGTGGTGGTGGCAGAGGGTGGGGGGTGTTATGGTGGTAGCAGAGGTGGGGTTATGAGTGGTAGCAGAGGGGTGGGGGGTTGTGGTGGTAGCAGAGGTGGGGGGTTGTGGTGGTGGCAGAGGTGGGGGAGGTTATGGTGGTATTAGAGGGTGGGGGTTATGGTGTGGAGGGGTGGGGTTATGGTGAGTATGAGAGGGTGGGGGTTGTGGTGGTGTATGGAGGTGGGGTTGTGGTGGTGGCAGAGGTGGGGGTTGTGGTGGTGTGGAGAGGGTGGGGGGGTTGTGGTGGTAGCAGAGGGTGGGGGTTATGGTGGTGTGAGGGTGGGGGTTATGGTGGTATCAGAGGGTGGGGTTGTGGTGTGTGGAGGTTGGGGGGTTATGGTGGTAGTAGAGGTGGGGTTGTGGTGGTAGGAGGTGGGGTTTTAATTGGTGGTAGAGGGTGGGGTTGTGGTGGTAGCAGAGGGTGGGGGGTTGTGGTGGTAGCAGGGGTGGTGGTTGTTGTGGGGTGGGGGTTGTGGGTGGTAGCAGAGGATTAGGGGGTTATGGTGGTAGCAGGGTGGGGGTTATGGTGAGTATGAGGGTGTGGGGGGTTGTGGTGGTAGGAGAGGGGTGGGGGTTGTGGTGGTAGTAGAGGTGGGGGTTATGGTGGTATGAGAGGGTGGGGGTTATGGTGGTAGCAGAGGGTGGGGGTTGTGGTGGTAGCAGAGGTGGGGGAGTTATGGTGGTAGCAGAGGGTGGGGGTGTTATGGTGGTAACAGTGGGTGGGGGTTGTGGTGGTAGCAGAGGGTGGGGGTTGTGGTGGTGTAGAGGGTGGGGGTTGTGTGAGGTGGTAGCAGAGGGTGGGGGGTTGTGGTGTTGTGGAGAGGGGTGGGGGTTGTGGTGGTGAGGGTGGGGGGTTATGGTGGTAGAGGGTGGGGGGTTATGGTGGTAGAGAGGGTGGGGTTGTGGTGGTAGAGAGGGTGGGGGGTTATGGTGGTAGCAGAGGTGGGGGTTGTGGTGTGGCAGAGGGTGGGGGTTGTGGTGGTGGCAGAGGTGGGGGTTGTGGTGGTGGAGGTGGGGGTTGTGGTGGTAGCAGAGGATTGGGGGTTATGGTGTAGCAGAGGGTGGGGTTGTGGTGTGTAGAGGGTGGGGGGGGGTTATGGTGGTAGCAGAGGTGGGGGTGTGGTGGTAGCAGAGGGTGGGGGTTATGGTGGTGGCAGAGGTGGGGTTGTGGTGGTGAAGAGGTTGGGGGGTTATGGTGGTGTTAGAGGGTGGGGGGTTGTGGTGGTGCAGAGGGTGGGGGGTTGTGGTGGTGTGAGAGATTGGGGGTTGTGGTGGTAACAGAGGTGGGGGGTTGTGGTGGTAGCAGAGGGTGGGGGGTTGTGGTGGTAGTAGAGGGTGGGGGGAGGTTGTGAGGCATGTGGTAGCAGAGGTGGGGGTTGTGTGGTGGTGGCAGAGGTGGGGGGTTGTGGTGTGGCAGAGGGGTGGGGGGTTGTGGTGGTAGCAGAGGGTGGGGGGTTGTGGTGGTGGCAGAGGGTGGGGGGTTGTGGTGGTAGCAGAGGGGGGGGGTTGTGGTGGTAGCAGAGGGTGGGGTTGTGGTGGTGGCAGAGGTGGGGGGTTGTGGTATTAGAGAGGTGGGGTTGTGGGGTGGTGGCAGTGGGTGGGGGGTTATAGTTGAAGTAGCAGAGGTGGGGGTTGTGGTGGTAGCAGAGGTGGGGTTGTGGTGTGGCAGAGGTGGGGGGTTGTGGTGGTGGCAGAGGGTGGGGGTTGTGGTGGTAGCAGAGGGTGGGGGGTTGTGGTGTAGCAGAGGTGGGGGGTTGTGGTGGTGGCAGTAGAGGGTGGGGGGTTATGGTGGTGGCAGAGGGGTGGGGGGGTTGTGGTGGTAGCAGAGGGGTGGGGGTTATGGTGGTAGCAGAGGTGGGGGTTGGTGGTAGCAGGGGGGGGTTGTGGTAGCAGAGAGGTGGGGTTATGGTGGTGGCAGAGGTTGGGGGGTTGTGGTGGTGGCAGAGTTGGAGTTATGGTGGTAGCAGAGATTGGGGTTATGTTGGTAGCAGAGGTTGGGGGTTATGGTGAGTGAGAGGTGGGGGGTTGTGGTGGTGATGGAAATTGGGGGGGGTTGTGGTGGTAGCAGAGGTTGGGGGGTTGTGTGGTGGTGGCAGAGGGGGGGGTTGTGGTGGTGTGTAGAGGTGGGGGTTGTGGTGGTAGAGGGTGGGGGGTTGTGGTGGTAGCAGAGAGGTGGGGGTTGTGGTGGTAGCAGAGGTGGGGTTATGGTGCAGAGGGTGGGGTTATGGTGAGTAGGAGAGGTGGGGGTTATGGTGGTAGCAGAGGTGGGGGTTGTGGTGGTGGCAGAGGGTGGGGTTGTGGTGGTGGCAGTGGGTGGGGGTTATGGTGTGGTGTGATTGGGGGTTGTGGTGGTGGAGGGTGGGGGTTGTGGTGGTGTGGAGTTGGGGGGGTTGGTGGTATGAGGGGTGGGGGGGGTTATGGTGGTGTGGAGGGTGGGGGGTTGGTGGTATGAGAGGTGGGGGTTGTGGTGGTATGGAGGGTGGGGGGTTATGGTGGTATGGAGGGTGGGGGGTTATAGTGTGGTGGCAGAGGGTGGGGGGTTGTGGTGGTGGCAGAGGGTGGGGGTTATGGTGGTGGCAGAAGTGGGGGTTGTGGTGGTGGCAGGGTGGGGTTGTGGTGGTAGCAGAGGTGGGGTTGTGGTGGTAGCAGAGGTGGGGGTTGTGGTGGTGTGGAGAGTTGGGGGGTTGTGGTGGTATGGAGAGGTGGGGGTTATGGTGGTAGCAGAGGTGGGGGTTATGGTGGTAGCAGAGGGTGGGGGGTTATGGTGGTATAGAGGGTGGGGGTTGTGGTAGCAGAGGTGGGGGGTTATGGTGGTAGGAGGGTGGGGGGTTGTGGTGGGTAGCAGAAGGGTGGGGGGTTATGGTGTGAGTGCAGAGGTGGGGGGTTATGGTGGTGTGGAGAGTGGGGGTTGTGGTGAGAGTAGCAGAGGTTGGGGGTTATGGGTGGTAGAGAGGGTGGGGGTTGTGGTGGTTGAGAGGGTGGTGGGCAGAGGGTGGGGGGGTTGTGGTGGTATGTGGAGGGTGGGGTTATGGTGGTAGCAGAGGTGGGGGGTTGTGGTGGTGTGGAGGTGGGGGGGTTATGGTGGTGGTAGCAGAGGTGGGGAGGTTATGGTGGTAGCAGAGGGGTGGGGGGTTATGGTGGTAGCAGAGAGGTGGGGGTTATGGTGAAGCAGAGGTGGGGGTTATGTGGTGGTAGCAGAGGTTGGGGGGGTGAGGGTGAGTGTAGAGGGTGGGGGTTGTGGTGGTAGCAGAGGGTGGGGGGTTATGGTGGTAGCAGAGGTGGGGGGGTTGTGGTGTAGCAGAGGGTGGGGGGTTGTGGTGGTAGCAGAGGTGGGGGTTAGTGGTGGTAGAGGGGTGGGGGGTTATGGTGGTAGCAGAGGTGGGGGGTTGTGGTGGTGTGTGAGGTGGGGGGTTCTGGTGGTATGGAGAGGTGGGGGGTTATGGTGGTAGCAGAGGTGGGGGTTGTGGTGGTAGCAGAGGTGGGGGTTATGGTGGTAGCAGAGGTGGGGGGTTATGGTGGTAGCAGAGGGTGGGGGTTGTGGTGGTAGCAGAGGTGGGGTTATGAGGTGGTAGCAGAGGGGGGGGTTGTGTGGTGGCAGAGGGTGGGGGTTATGGTGGTGTGGAGAGGTGGGGGTTGTGGTGGTGTGGAGGGGTGGGGTTGTGGTGGTGGCAGAGGGTGGGGGTTGTGGTGGTGAGATGGGGGGGGGGTTGTGGTGGTAGCAGAGTTGGGGGTTATGGTGGTATAGAGAGTTTGGGGGGGTTGTGGTGAGTGGCAGAGGGTGGGGGTTGTGGTGGTGTGCAGAGGTGGGGGTTGTGGTGGTAGAGAGGTGGGGGTTGCTGGTGGTAGCAGAGGGTGGGGGTTATGGTGGTGGCAGAGGGTGGGGGGTTGTGGTGGTGGCAGAGGTGGGGGGTTGTGGTGGTGGCAGAGGGTGGGGTTGTGGTGGTAGCAGAGGTGGGGGGTTGTGTGGTGGTACAGAGGTGGGGGGTTGTGGTGGTGGCAGAGGTGGGAGGTTATGGTGGTGGCAGAGGGTGGGGGGTTGTGGTGGTAGCAGAGATTGGGGGGGTTATGGTGGTAGCAGAGGTGGGGGGTTGTGGTGGTAGCAGAGGGTGGGGTTATGGGTGGTGGCAGAGGGGTGGGGGGTTGTGGTGGTAGCAGAGGTGGGGGTTATGGTGGTGGAGAGGTGGGGGTTGTGGTGTGAGTGTCAGAGGGTGGGGGTTTATGGTGGTAGCAGAGGGTGGGGGGGTTGTGGTGGTGGGAGAGGTGGGGGTTATAGGTGGTAGCAGAGGGTGGGGGTTGGTTGGTGGTGGCAGGGGTGGGGGGTTATGGTGGTGGCAGAGAGGTGGGGGGTTGTGGTGGTAGGAGAGGTGGGGTTGTGGTGGTAGTGAGGGTGGGGGGTTATGGTGGTAGCAGAGGTGGGGGGTTATGGTGGTGGAGAGGGTGGGGGGTTATGGTGGTGGCAGAGGTGGGGGGGTTATGGTGGTAGCAGAGGGTGGGGGTGTGGTGGTGGCAGAGGTGGGGGGTTGTGGTGGTAGCAGAGGTGGGGGTTATGGTGGTATGAGGGTGGGGGGGGGTTGTGGTGTGGTAGCAGAGGGTGGGGGGTTATGGTGTGGTATCGAGGGTGGGGGTTATGGTGGTAGCAGAGGGTGGGGGGTTGTGGTGGTAGCAGAGGGTGGGGGTTGTGGTGGTGTGAGAGGAGGTGGGGGTTATGAATTGGTAGCAGAGGGGTGGGGGTTGTGGTGGTAGCAGAGGTGGGGTTATGGTGGTGGCAGAGGGTGGGGGTTGTGTGGTGTGTGGAGAGTGGGGGTTGTGGTGTTAGCAGAGGGTGGGGGGTTATGGGTGGTAGCAGAGGGTGGGGGGGTTGTGGTGGTGGCAGAGGGTGGGGGGTTGTGGTGGTAGCAGAGGGTGGGGGTTATGGTGTGGTATGAGAGGTGGGGGGGTTGTGGTGGTAGCAGAGGGTGGGGGTTGTGGTGGTAGCAGAGGGGGTTATGGTGGTAGCAGAGGTGGGTTATGTGGTAGCAGAGGTGGGGGTGTGGTGGGAGAGGGTGGGTTGTGTTGGTGGCAGAGGTGGGGGTTGTGGTGGTAGCAGAGGTGGGGGTTGTGGTGGTAGCAGAGGTGGGGTTATGGTGGTATGAGAGGTTGGGGGTTGTAGGTGGATGGAGAGATTGGGGGGTTAATGAGTGGTGGCAGAGGGTGGGGGGTTATGGTGGTGGTAGAGGGTGGGGGTTGTGTGGTATGGAGAGGGTGGGGTGTGGTGGTAGCAGAGGGTGGGGGGGTTGTGGTGGTAGCAGAGGGTGGGGGGTTATGGTGGTGAGCAGAGGGTGGGGGTTATGGTGGTAGCAGAGGTGGGGTTATGGTGAGGTGTGGGGGGGGTTGTGGTGGTAGCAGAGGTGGGGTTGTGGTGGTAGCAGAGGGTGGGGGTTATGGTGGTAGCAGAGGTGGGGGGTTGTGTGGTAGCAGAGGTGGGGGTTGTGGTGGTAGCAGAGGTTGGGGGTTATGGTGGTAGCAGAGGGGGGTTGTGGTGGTAGCAGAGGTGGGGTTATGGTGGTAGCAGAGGGTGGGGGTTGTGGTGGTATGGAGGTGGGGTTGTGGTGGTAGCAGAGGGTGGGGTTGTGGTGGTAGTAGAGGGGTGGGGGTTGTGGTGAGGTAGCAGAGGGTGGGGGTTGTGGTGGTAGCAGAGGTGGGGGTTGGTGGTAGCAGAGGATTGGGGGTTATGGTGAAGTAGCAGAGGGTGGGGGGTTATGGTGGTAGCAGAGGTGGGGGTTGTGGTGGTAGCAGAGGGTGGGGGGTTGTGGTGTGGCAGAGGGTGGGGGTTGTGGTGGCAGAGGTGGGGGGGGTTTGTGGTGGTAGCAGAGGGTGGGGGGTTGTGGTGGGTGGCAGGAGGGTGGGGGTGTGGTGGCAGAGGTGGGGGGTTGTGGTGAGTGGAGTTGGGGGGTTGTGGTGGTGGGGTGGGGGGTTGTGGTGGTAGCAGAGGGTGGGGGGGGGTTGTGGTGGTTGGAGGGGTGGGGGTTGTGGTGGGTGGCAGAGGTGGGGGGTTATGGTGGTGCAGAGGGTGGGGGTTGTGGTGGTAGCAGAGGGTGGGGTTGTGGTGGTAGCAGAGGGTGGGGGTTGTGGTGAGTGAGTGGGGGTGGGGGTTGGTGGTAGCAGAGGTGGTGGGGGGTGTGGGGTGGGGTTGTGGTGGTGGCAGAGGTGGGGGTTATGGTGGTTGGAGAGATTGGGGTTATGATGGGCAGAGGTGGGGGGAGGTTGTGGTGGTAGCAGAGATTGGGGGTTATGGTGGTGGCAGAGGGTGGGGGTTGTGGTGGTGTGGAGAGGGTGGGGGTTGTGGTGGTAGCAGAGGGTGGGGGTTGGAGTGGGTAGAGGTGGGGGTGGAAGGTGGGGGTGGGTGTGAAGGTGGGGTGGGTAAGCAGTTCAGCACCCATGCTAGAGGGTGGAGGGAGGACTGTAATTTCATCGGTGCTGGTATCAACAGAGTTAACCCTGACCTGGAGGTGGGGAGACGTGGGCTGTGCACCTGTTGTGTTGCTAACAAGATTCATATCAGCCTGTGAGCTGTTATCAGTGTTGGAGGTTATGTTTGCAAGGTGGTGGACCTGGTGACTGGCTAATTGGGAGAATCACGTAAACAAAGACCACGAGATCTGTTTAACCCCTTGTTTTAACAGAAGTACCAGGATAGTATCGATGGGCCAAGCACAGCACATTAGGTTATAAGTTTTCCCACAACTCCTTAAACAAGGCATCTCTGGGGTGTTGGTGGTGAGAATACAGAAGTGGGCCTGTGTGCTCCTGTGAGATGGATCTCTCAAATGTAAAAATTGTTTGAAGTTCAAGGATGTCGAAGACAGGGCAGCTCGCCAGCACAACTGTGGTGTTAATATGTTCTCAGGTTTGTAAAATTACGGCAGGGTGGGCAGTGGCAAATGGTGTGAATTTGTCCATGGTTCATAGGGATCAAACCAGGATTCACTTGCGAGGCAGGCATTCATTCTCGATGGCCTAAAACAGGGAGTGAAATCTGACAAATAAATTGTACCAATCAGCTCTGAAGCAGTCTGTAACATAGACACATTACAGGTTCAGGCATTGATCAGCTCTCTCTCTGTATAGCACACAGACAGGTCAGATCCTCCCACCTAGTGAGGGGTTCTTGAGGGGATTGAAGGTGTGAAAGATGTGATGTTCTGGAGCCTCTGGAGACAGTGTGAATACAACAGTGCTCAGGGGCCCAGTTTTGGGGCTTGGCGACGTCTGGGCATGGATCATATAGTTTCAAAAAGCAAATTCTTGGTCGTTTTGCAAAGATTGGAGATCTGATTGGTGTGGATTTCTGATAAATTTTTCCGCCAGCGTATAAATAGAAGTATTGAAGGTCGGGAAGAAGTGGTATGTGCGTGCTGTCCATAAGTCAACCCTCAGCACCTCAGGCAGCAATCACCTTGAGCACATGAAATTGCTGAGAGCCCAGGTGGGACCGGCAGAACGCCTGAAGTCTGAACCTCTCTCTGTGAAGTATTTTTGAACACATGAAAGGTTTATGTGGGAGCTACAGCAGGTGAGGAGCAGTGTGTGTGTGTGTGTGTTCTAACTAACAGCTTGTGTTTAATGGGTTAGGTTTTCGCTTGATTGGTGTGTTGGGGCTGAGCTAGATTAGGTATGGGTTGGTTTAGAATTATTTGGGGTTGAGCTACGTTAATCTGGTGTTGGATGAGGTTAGAGTTGGTGATCCCTCGTAAATAAGTCAAGTGGCATTTGGCCACATCACCACCCTAATTCTTAACCTGACATAAATGCCTGGAGTTGGGTTGGGTGAGTGTGGATTAGGTTATGTTAGGTGAGATGATTAGGTTAGGTGAGTTGGGTTGGGTTGGGTGGGTTGGGTTAGGTGAGTTGGGTTGGGTTAGGTGAGTTGGGTTGGGTTGGGTGAGTTGGGTTGGGTTAGGTGGAGTTGGGTTGGGTTGGGTGAGATGGGTTGGGAGTTGGAGGGGTTGGGTTAGATTAGGTGAGGTTGGGTTTGGTAAGAGTGAGTTGGGTTGGGTTGGGTGGGATGGGTTGGGTTAGGTGAGTTGGGTTGGGTTGGGTGAGGTTGGGTTGAGGTTGGAGTGGGTTGGGTTGGGTTGGGTGGGTTCAGGTTGGGTGGAGTTGGGTTGGATTGGGTTGGGATGGGTTGGGTTGGGTGTGGGTTGGGTTGGGTTGGGGTGGGTTGGGTTGGGTTGGGGTGGGTTGGGTTGGGTTGGGTTGAGTTGGGTTGGGTTGGGTGGAGTTGGGTTGGGTTGGGTGGGTTGGGTTATGTTAGGTGAGTTAGGTTAGGTTAGTGGGTGGATTAGGTTAGGTGAGTTGGGTTGGGTTAGGTGGGTTGGGTTGGGTTAGGTGGGTTGGAGTTTAGGTTGCGTTGGTGGGTTGGGTTAGGTGAGTTGGGTTGGGTTGAGTGAGTTGGGTTAGGTGAGTTGGGTTGGGTTGGGTGGATTTAGGTTGGGTTAGGTGGAGTTGGGTTGGGTTGGTTGGATTAGGTTGAGTTGAGTTGGGTTGGGTTGGGTGGGTTGGGTTGGGTTGGGTGGGTTGGGTTGGGTTAGGTGAGTTGGGTTGGGTTAGTTAGGTTGGGTGGGTTGGGTTGGGTTGGGTGAGTTGGGTTGGGTTGGGTGGGTTGGGTTGGGTGAGTTGGGTTGGGTGGAGTTGGGTTGGGTGGGATTTGGGTTAGGTTGGGTGAGTTGGGTTGGGTTGGAGTTGGGTGAGTTGGGTTGGGTTAGGTTAGGTGTTAGGTTGGGTTGGGTTAGGTGAGTTGGGTTGGGTTGGGTTAGGTGGGGTTGGGTTGGGTTAGGTGAGTTGGGTTAGGTTGGGTGAGTTGGGTTGGGTTAGGTGAGGTTGGGTTGGGTTGGTGAGTTGGGTTGGGTTGGGTGAGTTGGGTTGGGTTGGATGGGTTGGGTTGGGTTGGTTGGGTGAGTTGGGTTAGGTGAGTTGGGTTGGAGTGAGTTGGGTTGGGTTGGGTGAGGTTGGGTTGGGTTAGGTGGGGTTGGGTTGGTTGGGTGAGTTGGGTTGGGTTGGGTGGGTTGGGTTGGATTAGGTGAGTTGGGTTGGGTTGGGGGAGTTGGGTTGGGTGGAGTTGGGTTGGAGTTGGGTGAGTTGGGTTGGGTTTGGTGAGTTGGGTTGGGTGAGTTGGGTTAGGTTGGGTGAGTTGGGTTAAGTTAGATTGGGTTGGGTTAGGTTAGGTGAGAGTTAGGTTAGGTTAGGTGAGTTGGGTTAGGTTAGTTGAGTTGGGTTGGGTTAGGTGAGTTGGGTTAGGTTAGGTGAGTTGGGTTGGAGTTGGGTGGGTTGGGTTGGGTTAGGTGGGATTGGGTTGGAGTTGGGTGAGTTGGGTTGGAGTTGGTTAGATGAGTTGGGTTGGGTTGGGTTGAGTTGGGTTGGGTTAGGTGATTTGGGTTGGGTTGGTTGGGTTGGGTTGGGTTGGAGGTGAGTTGGGTTGGGTTGGGTGAGTTTGGTGGGTTAGGTGGGTGGGGTTGGGTTGGTGATGTTGGGTTTGGGTTGGGTGAGGTTGGGTTGGTTAGGTGGGTTAGGTTGGAGTTAGGTGGGTTGGGATGGGTGGAGTTGGGTTGGAGTTAGGTGAGTTGGGTTAGGTTAGGTGAGTTGGGTTGGGTTAGGTTAGTTGGGTTAGTTTAGGTGAGTTAGGTTGGGTTAGGTAGTTGGGTTAGGTTAGGTGAGTTGGGTTGGGTTAGTGAGTTGGGTTAGGTTGGGTTGGGTTAGGTTAGGTGGAGTTGGGTTGGGTGAGTTGGGTTGGGTTAGGTGAGTTGGGTTGGGTTGGGTGAGAGTTGGTGTTGGGATTGGGTGGGTTGGGTTGGGTTAGGTGAGTTGGAGTTGGGTGAGGTTGGGTTGAGTGGGTTGGGTTGAATTGGGTGGGTGGGTTGGGTTGGGTGAGTTGGGTTGGGATGGGTGGGTTGGGTTGGGTTAGGTGAGTTGGGTTGGAGTTGGGTGAGGTTGGGTTGGGTTGGGTGAGTTGGGTTGGGTTGGGTTAGTTTGGGTTGGGTTAGGTTGGGTTGGGTTGGGTTAGTTGGGTTAGGTTGGTGGTTGGGTTAGGTTGGGTTAGTTGGGTTAGGTTGGTGGATGGGTTAGGTTAGGTGGGTTGGGTTGGGTTAAGTTGATTTGGGTTGGGTTGGGTGAGTTGGGTTGGGTTAGGTGGGTTGGGTTGGGTTAGTTGGGTTAGGTTGGGTGGGTGGGTTAGGTTGGGTTAGTTGGGTTGGGTTGGGTGGAGTTGGGTTGGGTTGGAATTTGGTGGGTTGGGTTTGGGTGGGTTGGGTTGGGTTGGGTTAGGTTGGGTTGGGTTGGGTTGGGTTTGGGTTGTGTTGGGTTAGTTGGGTTGGGTTAGGTGGAGTTGGGTTAGGTTGGGTTAGGTTGGGTTGGGTTGGGTTGGGTTGGGTTGGGTTAGAGAATTTTTGGTTGGGTTGGGTTGGGTTAGGTGAGTTGGGTTGGGT
>NW_024715498.1:0-23780 GCF_018991925.1 Homarus americanus
TTCGCATTTTCGTAGAAATATTACCTAATTCTTGGGGAAGGCTAGATTATCATAGAAAATTCAAAATTTGTATCATAAAAATGGGAAATATCTACTTTCCGAAAGTTGTTAGGATAACCAAATTCATGAAAATAGATTAATTATAGTAAACGGAAATTTCCATCATAAAAATGGGAATATCATTTTCTCATGAAAGTTTCTAGATAACCAACTTTCCTGAAAATAGATTATTAATATCATAGAAAACGGGGAATTTGAACATAAAAAATGTGGGAAATATCGAATCGAAAGTTATTATCACTTCCCGAAAAGTAGATAGATTTTCTAATTTTCGGGAAAGTAGATTATCGACTTTTGGGAAAGAAATTTTCGTATTTTTCGTGAAATATTACCTAATTTTGGGGAAGTAGATTATCATAGAAAAACGGGAAATTTGTATCATAAAAATGGGAAAATATCTACTTTCCGAAAGTTAATAGATAAACCAAATTTGCCGAAAATAGATTATCATAGAAAACGGGAAATTTAAATTATAAAAAATGAAATATCTACTTTTCCGCGAGAGTTTCAGATAACCAACTTCCCGGAAAATAGATTATCATTGAAAACGAGGAAATTTGTATCATAAAAAATGGGAAATATCGACTTTCCGGAAAGTTGGTTAGATAACCAACTTTCCCTGAAAATATTTATCGTAGAAAACGAGAAATTTGTATCATAAAAAATGGGAACATCTACTTTCCGAAAGTTATTATTCTACCGAAAAGTAGACAGATTTTCTAAATTTCGGGAAAGTAGATTATCGACTTTAAAAAGTAGATTTAGCTCGGGGAAATATTACCTAATTTTGGGAAGCAGATTATTTCAGAAAAACGTAAAATTTGTATCATAAAAAATGCAAAAATATTTACTTTCCGAAAGTTATTAGATAACCAAATTTGCCGAAAAGAGATTATCATAGAAAACGTGAAATTTGTATCATAAAAAAATGGGGAAATATCTACTTTCCATGAAAAGCTTTTAGATAAATCAACTTCCCGAAAAATAGATGGTCATAGAAAACGGAAATTTGTATCACAGAAAAATGGGAAATATCTAATTTCCGGGAAAGTTGGATAGATAACCAAATTTACGGCAAATAGATTACATTGGCGAAAAACGGGAAATTTGTATCATAAAAATGGGAAATATCTACTTCAGCGAAAGTTTTAGGATAACCAACTTTCCCGAAAATAGATTATCATAGAAAATGAAATTCGGTATCATAAAAATGGGGAAATTTTTCCGGGAAAGTTGGTTAGATAACCAACTTTTCCCGGAAAATAGATTATCATAGAAAAACGAGAAATTTGTATCATAAAAATGGGAAAATATCTACTTTCCGGGAAAGTTGGTTATCTACTTCCTGAAAAGTAGATAGATTTTCTAATTTTCGAAAGTATGATTATCGATTTTTGGGGAAAGTAGATTTTCGTATTTTCGTAGAAATATTACCTAAGGAAAGTAGATTATCGACTTTTGGGAATGTAGATTTTCGTGTTTCAGAAATATTACCTAATTTTGGGAAGTAGATTATCATAGAAAACGGAATTGTATCATAAAAATGGAAATATCTACTTTCCGAAAGTATGGTGCATTCTCGAAAAGTAAATAGATTTTCTAATTTTGGGAAAGTAGATTATCGACTTTTGGGAAAGTAGATTTTCGTATTTTCGGGGAAATATTACCTAATTTTGGAAGTAGATTATCATAGAAAACGGGAAATTTGTATCATAAAAAATGGGAAATATCTACTTTCCGAAAGTTGAGGTTAGATAAACCAAATTTGCCGAAATAGATTATCATAGAAAAAGGAAATTTGTATCACAAAATAAAATTTACTTTCCGGAAAGTTGGTTAGGATAACCAACTTTCCGGAAAATAGATTATCATAGAAAACGGGAAAATTTGTATCATAAAAAATGGGAAATATCGACTTTCCAGGAAAGTTGGTTAGATAATCAACTTTCCTGAAAAATAGATTATCATAGAAAACGAGAATTTGTATCATAAAAATGTGGAAATATTCACTTTCCGGGAAAGTTGGTTATCTACTTCGAAAAGTAAGATAGATTTTCTAATTTTTGGGAGAAAGATTATCGACTTTGGGAAAGTAGATTGCATTTTCGGAAAATATTACCTAATTTTAAAGTAGATTATCATAGAAAACGGGAAATTTGTATCATAAAATGGGAAATATCTATTTCCGGGAAAGTTGTTAGATAACCAACTTTGCAATAGATTATCATAGAAAACGGAAATTTGTGGCCATAAAAATGGGAAATATCTACTTTCCGTGAAAGTTTTTGATAAACAACTTTCCTGAAAAGATTATCATAGAAAACGGGAAATTTGTATCATAAAAAGGTGGGAAATATCTACTTTCCGAAAGTTGGTTATTCATTCTCGAAAAGTAAATAGATTTTCTAATTTTTGGGAGTAGATTATCGACTTTTTGGGAAAGTAGTTTTCGTATGTGAAATATTACCTAATTTTGGGAAGTAGATTATCACAGAAAACGGAAATTTGTATCATAAAATGGGAAAATATTCATTTCCGGAGTTGGTTAGATAACCAACTTTCCCGAAAATAGATTATTATCATAGAAAACGGAAATTTGTATCATAAAAATGGGAAATATCTACTTTTCATGAAAGTTTTCTAGGATAACCAACTTTCTTGAAAATAATTATCATAGAAAACGGAAATTTGTATCATAAAATGGAAATATCTATTTTCCGGAGTTATTATCTACTCTCGAAAAAGTAAATAGATTTTCTAATTTTGGAAAGAAGATTATCGACTTTGGGAAAGTAGATTTCGTATTTTCGTGAAAATATTACCAAATTTTGGAAGTAGATTATCGTAGAAAACGAAAATTTGTATCATAAAAATGGAAATATTCACTTCCGGGAAAGTTGTTATATAAACCAACTTTCCGGAAAATAGATTATCATAGAAAACGGAAATTTGTATCATAAAAAAATGGAAATATCTACTTCGTGAAAGTTTAGATAACCAATCTTTCCCGAAAATAGATTATCATAGAAAACGGGAAATTTGTATCATAAAAATGGAAAAATGGAAATATTATTCTCTGGAAAAGTTATTAGATAAACCAACTTTCCTGCGAAAATAGATTATCATAGAAAACGAGAAATTTGTATCATAAAAAATGGAATATTCACTTTCCGAAAAGTTGGTTAGATAAATCAAATTTGCCGAAAATAGATTATCATAGAAAACGGGAAATTTGTATCATACAAAATGGGAACATTCACTTTCCGCGAAAGTTTCTAGATAACCAACTTTCCCGAAAATAGATTATCATAGAAAAACGGGAAATTTGTATCATAAAAAAATGTTATCGATCTTTCCGGGAAAGTTGGTTAGATAACCAATTTTCCCGAAAATAGATTATTATCATAGAAAACGAGAAATTTGTATCATAAAAATGGGAATATTCATCGAAAGTTAGTTATCTACTTCCTCGAAAAAGTAGATATAGATTTTTCAATTTTCCGGAAAGTAGATTATCGACTTTTTGGGGAAAGCAGATTTTCGTATTTTCGGGAAATATTACCTAATTTTTGGGAAGTAGATTTATCATAGAAAACGGGAAATTTGTATCATAAAAAATGGGAAATATCTACTTTCCGGGAAAGTTGTTAGATAAGCAAATTTGTCGGGAAAACAGATTATCACAGAAAACGGGAAATTTGTAATTACAAAAAAATGGGGAAATATCTATTTTCCGCGAAAGTTTCTTAGATAACCAACTTTCCCGAAAATAGATTATCATAGAAAACAGGAAATTTAAAATATAAAAAATGGGGAAATATCGACTTCTGAAAAGATTAACAAGTAGAAAAACGAGAAATTTGTATCATAAAAAATGAAATAACTACTTCTTTCCGAAAGTTATTATCTACTTCCCGAAAAGCAACAGATTTTCTAATTTTCCTTTTGGGAAAGTAGATTATCGATTTTTGGAAAGTAGATTGGCCGGGGAAATATTACCTAATTTTTGGGGAAGTGATTATCACAGAAAACGGGAAATTTGTATCATAAAAAATGGGAAATATCTACTTTCCGAAAGTTGGTTAGATAACCAAATTTGCCGAAAAATAGATTAATATCATAGAAAACGGAAATTTGTATCATAAAAATGGGAAATATCTACTTTCCGCGAAAGTTTAGATAACCAACTTTCCCGAAAATAGATTATCATAGAAAACGGAAATTTGTATCATAAAAAATGGGAAAATATCGACTTTCCGGGAAAGTTGGTTAGATAACAAACTTTTCCCGAAAATAGATTATTATCATAGAAACGAGAAATTTGTATCATAAAAATGGGAAATATCTACCGAAAGTTATATCTACTTCCCGAAAAGTAGATAGATTTTCTAAATTTCCTGGAAAGTAGATTATCGACGTTTGGGAAAGTAGATTTCGTATTTTCGTGAAATATTAACAATTTTAAAAGTAGATTATCTAGAAAACGGGAAAATTTGTATCATAAAAATGGGAAATATCTACTTTCCGGGAAAAGTTGGTTAGATAACCAAATTTGCCGAAAATAGATTATCATAGAAAACGGAAATTGTATCATAAAAAATGGGGAAATATCTACTTTCCATGAAAGTTTTAGATAACCAACTTTCCCGAAAATAGATTATCATAGAAACGGGAAATTTGTATCATAAAAAATGGGAAATATCTACTTCATGAAAGTTTTAGGATAACCAACTTTCCCGAAAATAGATTATCATAGAAACGGGAAATTTGTATCATAAAAATGGGAAACATTCACTTCTTTCCGGGCGAAAGTTTTCTAGATAACCCACTTTCCCGAAAAATAGATTATCATAGAAACGGAAATTTGTATCATAAAAAATGGAAATATCTACTTTCCGCGAAAAGCTTAGATAACCCAATTTCGAAAAATAGATTATCATAGAAAACGGAATGGTATCATAAAAAATGGAAATATCGACTTTCCAAAATTTGTTAGATAAATCCTCCAACTTTCGAAAATAGATATCATAGAAACAGAAATTTATCATAAAAATAAATATCGACTTTCCGGGAAAGTTGGTTATCTACTTCCCCGAAAAGTAGATAGATTTTCTAATTTTCAGGAAAGTAGATTATCGACTTTTTGGGAAGTAGATTTTCGTATTTTCGAGGAAATATTACCTAATTTTGGGAAGTAGATTATCATAGAAACAGGAAATTGTATCATAAAAATGAAATATCTACTTTCGCAGTTTCATTAGATAACCTACTTTCGAAAATAGATTATCATAGAAAACGGAAATTTGTATCATAAAATGGAAATATCGACTTTCCCGAAAATAGATTATCATAGAAAACGAAATTTGTATCATAAAATAGGAAATATCTACTTTCCGGGAAAGTTGGTTATCTACTTCCCGAAAAAGTAGATAGATTTTCATTATCGGGAAAGTCGATTATCGACTTTTTTGAGAATGGAATTTTTCGTATTTTCGGGAAATATTACCTAATTTTGGGAAGTAGATTATCATAGAAAACAGGTGTATCATAAAATGGAAATATCTACTTTCCGGGAAAGTTGGTTAGATAACCAAATTTGCCGAAAATGGATTATCATAAAACAAGAATTTGTATCATAAAAATGGAAATATCTACTTTGCGAAACATAGATAACCTACTTTCCCGAAAATAGATTATCATAGAAAACGGAAATTTGTATCATAAAAATAGGAAATATCGACTTTCCCGAAAATAGATTATCATGAAAACGAGAAATTTGTATCATAAAAAATGAAATATCTACTTTCCGGAAAGTTGGTTATCTACTTCCCGAGTAGATAGATTTTCTAATTATCGGGAAAGTCGATTATCGACTTTTTGGGAAAAGTAGATTTTCGTATTTTCGAAATATTACTAATTTTGGGAAGTAGATTATCATAGAAAACGGAAATTTGTATCATAAAAATGGGAAATATCTTTCCGGGAAAGTTGGTTAGATAACCAAATTGCCGAAAATAGATTATCATAAAACAGAAATTTATCATAAAATATGGGAAATATCTACTTTCCGCAAAGTTTTAGATAACCAACTTTCCCGAAAATAGATATCATAAAAACAGGAAATTTGTATCATAAAATGGGAAATATCGACTTTCCGGGAAAGTTGGTTAGATAACAAACTTTCGAAAATAGATATCATAGCTGAAATTTGTATCATAAAAATGGGAAATATCTACTTTCCGGGAAAGGTTGGTTATCTACTTCCGAAAAGTAGATCGATTTTCTAAATTTCGGGAAAGTAGATTATCGATTTTTGGAAAGTAGATTTTCATATTTTCGGGAAATATTACTAATTTTGAAATGGAATTATCATAGAAAACGGAAATTTGTAACATAAAAAATGGGAAATATCTACTTTCCGGAAAGTTGGTTAGATAACAAATTTGCGAAAATGAATATCATAAAACAGAAATTTGTATCATAAAAATGGGAATATCTACTTTCCGTGAAAGTTTCTTAGATAACCAACATTCCGAAAATAGATTATCATAGAAACGGAAATTGTATCATAAAATGGGAAATATCGACTTTCCGGGAAAGTTGGTTATCTACTTCCCAAAAGTAGATAGATTTTCGAATTTTCCGGGAAATTAGATTATCGACTTTTGGGAAAGTAGATATTCGTATTTTCAAATATTACTAATTTTGGGAAGTAGATTATCATAGAAAACGGGAATTTGTATCATAAAAATGGGAAATATCTACTTTCAGAAAGTTGGTTAGATAACTAAAATTTGCCGAAAATAGATTATCATAAAACAGGGAAATTTGTATCAAAAAAATTGGAAATATCTACTTTCACCGAAGTTTCTTAAATAACCAACTTTCGAAAATAGATTATCATAGAAAACGAAATTTGTATCATAAAAATGAGGAAATATCGACTTTCCGGAAAGTTGGTTATCTACTTCCCGAAAAGTAGATAGATTTTCTAATTTTCGGGAAAGTGAATTATCGACTTTTTGGAAAGTAGATTTTAATATTTTCGAAATATTACCTATTTTGGGAAGTAAATTATCATAAAACAGAAATTTGTATCATAAAATGGGAAATACTTTCCGGGAAAGTTGGTTCGATAACAAATTGCCGAAAATAGATTATCATAGAAAACGGGAAATTTGTATCATAAAAATGGGAAATATCTACTTTCCGCGAAAGTTTCTTAGATAACCAACTTTCAGAAAATAGATTATCATAAAACGAAAGAAATTTGTATCATAAAAATGGAAATATCTACTTTCCGGAAAGTTGGTTATCTACTTCCGAAAAAGTAGATAGATGTTATTCAATTCGGGAAAGTAGATTATCGACTTTTGGGAAAGTAGATTTTCGTATTTTTCGTTGAAATATTACCTAATTTTGGGAAGTAGATTATCATAGAAAACAGGAAATTTGTATCATAAAATGGGAAATATCTACTTTCCGGGAAAGTTGGTTAGATAACAAAATTTGCCGAAAATAGATTATCATAGAAAACAGGAAATTGTATCATAAAAATGGGAAATATCTACTTTCCGCGAAAGTTTTTTAGATAACCAACTTTCCGAAAATAGATTATCATAGAAAACAGGAAATTTGTATCATAAAAAATGGGAAATATACTCGGAAAGTTGGTTATCTACTTCCCGAAAGAAGATAGATTTTCTAATTTTCGGGAAAGTAGATTATCGAAGGAAAGTAGATTTTTCTTTCGAGGAAATATTACCTATTTTGGGAAGTAGATTATCATAGAAACGGGAAATTTGTATCATAAAAATGGGAAATATCTACTTTCGGAAAAGTTGGTTCGATAACTCAATATGAAAATAGATTATCATAGAAAACGAGGAAATTTGTATCATAAAAATGGGAAATATCTACTTTCCGCGAAAGTTTTCTTAGATAACCAACTTTCCGAAAATAGATTATCATAGAAAACGGAAATTTGTATCATAAAAATGGGAAATATCGACTTTGAGAAGTTGGTTAGATAACTTTCCGAAAATAGATTTCATGAAAAACGAAATTGTATCATAAAAATGGGAAATATCTACCAGAAAGTTGGTTATCTACTTCCCCGAAAAGTAGATAGATTTTCTAATTTTCGGGAAAGTAGATTATCGACTTTTGGGAAAGTAGATTTTCATATTTTCAGAAATATTACCTAATTTTGGGAAGTAGATTATCATAGAAAACTGTATCATAAAAATGGAAATATCTACTTACGAAAGTTTTTAGATAATCAACTTTGTAAATAGATTATCATAAAAACGGAAATTTGTATCATAAAAATAGTGAAATATCTACTCTCCGCAGTTTTAGATAACCAACTTTCGAAAATAGATTATCATAGAAACTGAAATTTGTATCATAAAAATGGGAAATATCGACTTTCCGGGAAGTTGGTTGGATAACCAACTTTCCCGAAAAATAAATATCATAGAAAACGAGAAATTTGTATCATAAAAAATGGGAAATATCTACTCCGGAAGTTGAGTTATCTACTTTGAAAAGTAGATAGATTTTCAATTTTTCGGGAGAAAATGAATTATCGACTTTTGGGAAAGTAGATTTTCTTTTTGGGGAAAAATTACCTAATTTTGGGAAGTAGATTATCATAGAAAACGGGAAATTTGTATCATAAAAATAGAAATATCTACTTTCCGGAAAGTTGGTTCGATAACCAAATTTGCGCCGAAAATAGATTATCATAGAAAACGGGAAATTGTATCATAAAAAATGGAAATATCTACTTTCGCGAAAGTTTTAGATAACCAACTTTCCGAAAATAGATTATCTATAAGCAAGAAATTTGTATCATAAAAAATGGAAATATCGACTTTCCAGGAAAGTTGGTTAGATAACCAACTCCGAAAATAGATTATCATAAAACGAAATTTGTATCATAAAAATGGGAAATATCTACTTTCCGGGAAAGTTGGTTATCTACTTCCCCGAAAAGAATGGATAGATAATTTTTCGGGAAAGTAGATTATCGACTTTTGGGAAAGTAGATTTCCGTATTTTGGAAATATTACCTAATTTTGGGAGTAGTTATCATAAAAACGGGAAATTTGTATCATAAAAATGGGAAAATATCTACTTTCCGCGAAAGTTTTCTTAGTAATCAACTAAAATAGATTATCATAGAAACAGGAAATTTGTATCATAAAAATGGGAAATATCTACTCTCCCAGTTTATTTAGATAACCAACTTTCCGAAAATAGATTATCATAAAACAGGAAATTTGTATCATAAAAATGGAAATATCGATTTCCGGAAAGTTGGTTGAACCAACTTTCCGAAAATAGATTATATAGAAAACGAAATTGTATCATAAAAATGGAAATATCTACTTTCCGGAAGTTGGTTTATCTACTTCCCCCGAAAAGTAGATAGATTTTCGAATTTCTGGAAAATGAATTATCGACTTTTTGGGGAAAGTAGATTTTCGTATTTTTCGAGGAAAAATTACCTAATTTGGGAAGTAGATTCATGAAAACGGAAATTTGTATCATAAAAATGTGAAATATCTACTTTCCGGGAAAGTTGGTTAGATAACCAAATTTGCCGAAAATAGATTATCATAGAAACAGGGAAATTTATCATAAAAAATGGGGAATATCTATTTTTCGCAGTTTCTTAGATAACCAACTTTCCGATAATAGATTATCATAGAAAACAGAAATTTGTATCATAAAAATGGGAAATATCGACTTTCCGCAGAAAGGTTTCTTAAGATAACCAACTTTCCGAAAATAGATTATCATAGAAAACGGGAAATTTGTATCATAAAAATGGGAAATATCTACTTTCCGCGAAAGGTTTCTTAGATAACCAACTCCGAAAATAGATTATCATAGAAAACGGGAAATTTGTATCATAAAATAGAAATATCTACTTTCCGGAAAGTTTCTTAAGATAACCCACTTTGAAAATAGATTATCATAGAAAACGGAAATTTGTATCATAAAAATGGGAAATATCTACTTTCCGCGAAAGTTTCTTAAATAACCAATTTCGAAAATAGATTATCAAAAAGGAAATTTGTATCATAAAAATGGAAATATCGACTTTCCGGAAATTTGGTTAGATAACAACTTTCGAAAATAGATTATCATAGAAACAGGAAATTTGTATCATAAAAATGGGAAATATCGACTTTCCGGGAAGTTGGTTATCTACTTCCCAGAAAAGTGGAATGAATTTTTCTAATTTTCAGGAAAGTAGATTATCGACTTTTGGGAGAAAAGTAGATTTTCATATTTTCGGGGAAATATTATTACTAATTTTGGGGAAGTAGATTATCATAGAAAACGGGAAATTTGTATCATAAAAAGGGAAATATCTACTTTCGGAAAGTTGGTTAGATAACCAAATTTGCCGAAAATAGATTATCATAGAAAAGAAATTTGTATCATAAAAATGGAAATATCTACTTTCACGAAAGTTTCTTAGATAACCTACTTTCCGAAAATAGATTATCATAGAAAACGGAAATTTGTATCATAAAAATGGGAAATATCGACTTCCCGAAAATAGATTATCATAGAAAACGAAAATTTATCATAAAAAATGGGGAAATATCTACTTTCCGGGAAAGTTGGTTATCTACTTCCAAAGTAGATAGATTCTAATTATCAGGAAAGTCGATTATCGACTTTTGGGAAAAGTAGATTTTCGTATTTTCGGGAAATATTACCTAATTTTGGGAAGTAGATTATCATAGAAAACGGGAAATTTGTATCATAAAAAATGGGAAATATCTACTTTCCGGGAAAGTTGGTTAATAACCAAATTTGCCGAAAATAGATTATCATAGAAAACGGGAAATTTGTATCATAAAAATGGGAAATATCTACTTTCCGCGAAAGTTGGTTAGATAAACAACTTTCCCGAAAATAGATTATCATAGAAAACGGGAAATTTGTATCATAAAAAATGGAAATATCTACTTTCCGGGAAAGTTGGTTAGATAACCAAATTTGCCGAAAATAGATTATCATAGAAAACGGGAAATTTGTATCATAAAAAATGGGAATATCTACTTTCCGGGAAAGTTGAAGAGTATACTCTTCCGATAGATTTCACTTTCGGGAAAGTAGATTACCTGACTTTTCGGGGAAGTAGATTGGAATTTTGGGGAAATATTACCTAATTTTGCGAAGCAGATTATAATAGAAAACGTGAAATTTAGAAATACAAAAATAAGAAATATCTACTTTCCGAAAGTTAATAGATAACCAAATTTGCCGAAAACAGATTATCATAGAAAACGGGAAATTTGTATCATAAAATGGGAAATATCTACTTTCCGGGAAAGTTGGAAAGGATAACCAACTTTCCCGAAAATAGATTATCCTAGAAAACGGAAAATTTGTATCATAAAAAATGGGAAATATCGACTTTCCGGGAAAGTTGGTTAGATAACCAACTTTCCCGAAAATATATTATCATAGAAAACCGGAAATTTGTATCATAAAAAATGGGAAATATCTACTTTCCGGGAAAGTTGGTTAGATAACCAACTTTCCCGAAAATAGATTATCATAGAAAACGGGAAATTTGTATTATAAAAAATGGGAAATATCTACTCTCCGGGAAAGTTGGTTATATACTCTCCCGAAAAGTAGATAGATTTTCTACTTTTCGGGAAAGTAGATTATCGACTTTTCGGGGAAGTAGATTTTCGAATTTTGGGGGAAATATTACCTAATTTGCCGAAAACAGATTATCATAGAAAACGGGAAATTTGTATCATAAAAAATGGGAAATATCTACTTTCCGGGAAAGTTGGTTAGATAACCAACTTTCCCGAAAATAGATTATCATAGAAAACGGGAAATTTTTATCATAAAAAATGGGAAATATCTACTTTCCGGGAAAGTTGGTTATATACTTTCCCGAAAAGTAGATAGATTTTCTACTTTTCGGGAAAGAAGATTATCGACTTTTCGGGGAAGTAGATTTTCGAATTTTGGGGGAAATATTACCTAATTTTGCGAAGTAGATTATCATAGAAAACGTGAAATTTGTATCATAAAAAATGGGAAATATCTACTTTCCGGGAAAGTTGGTTAGATAACCAAATTTGCCGAAAATAGATTATCATAATAGAAAGCGAAATTTGTATCATAAAAATGAAATATCTACTTTCGGGAAAGAGGTTGGTTAGATAACCAAATTTATGAAAATAGATATCATAAAACTAGAAATTTGTATCATAAAAAATGGGAAAAATCTGCTTTCCGCGAAAGTTTCTTAGATAACCAACTTTCCCGAAAATAGATTATCATAGAAAACGGGAAATTTGTATCATAAAAAATGGGAAATATCGACTTTCCGGGAAAGTTGGTTAGATAACCAAATTTGCCGAAAATAGATTATCATAGAAAACGGGAAATTTGTATCATAAAAAATAAGAAATATCTACCTTCCGCGATAGTTTCTTAGATAACCAACTTTCCCGAAAATAGATTATCATAGAAAACGGGAAATTTGTATCATAAAAAATAGGAAATATCGACTTTCCCGAAAATAGATTATCATAGAAAACGAGAAATTTGTATCATAAAAAATGGGAAATATCTACTTTCCGGGAAAGTTGGTTATCTACTTCCCCGAAAAGTAGATAGATTTTCTAATTTTCGGGAAAGTAGATTATCGACTTATTGGGAAAGTAGATTTTCGTATTTTCGGGGAAATATTACCTAATTTTGGGAAGTAGATTATCATAGAAAACGGGAAATTTGTATCATAAAAAATGGGAAATATCTACTTTCCGGGAAAGTTGGTTAGATAACCAAATTTGCCGAAAATAGATTATCATAGAAAACGGGAAATTTGTATCATAAAAAATGGGAAATATCTACTTTCCGCGAAAGTTTCTTAGATAACCAACTTTCCCGGAAATAGATTATCATAGAAAACGGGAAATTTGTATCATAAAAAATGGGAAATATCTACTTTCCGCGAAAGTTTCTTAGATAACCAACTTTCCCGAAAATTGATTATCATAGAAAACGGGAAATTTGTATCATAAAAAATGGGAAATATCGATTTTCCGGGAAAGTTGGTTATCTACTTCCCCGAAAAGTAGATAGATTTTCCAATTTTCGGGTAAGTAGATTATCGACTTTTTGGGAAAGTAGATTTTCGTATTTTCGGGGAAATATTACCTAATTTTGGGAAGTAGATTATCATAGAAAACGGGAAATTTGTATCATAAAAAATGGGAAATATCTCCTTTCCGGGAAAGTTGGTTAGATAACCAAATTTGCCGAAAATAGATTATCATAGAAAACGGGAAATTTGTATCATAAAAAATGGGAAATATCTACTTTCCACGAAAGTTTCTTAGATAACCAACTTTCCCGCAAATAGATTTTCATAGAAAACGAGAAATTTGTATCATAAAAAATGGGAAATATCGACTTTCCGGGAAAGTTGGTTAGATAACCAACTTTCCCGAAAATAGATTATCATAGAAAACGAGAAATTTGTATCATAAAAAATGGGAAATATCGACTTTCCGAAAAAGTTGGTTAGATAACCAACTTTCCCGAAAATAGATTATCATAGAAAACGGGAAATTTGTATCATAAAAAATGTGAAATATCTACTTTTCGGGAAAGTTGGTTATCTACTTCCCCGAAAAGTAGATAGATTTTCTAATTTTCGGGAAAGTAGATTATCGACTTTTTGGGAAAGTAGATTTTCGTATTTTCGGGGAAATATTACCTAATTTTGGAAGTAGATTATCATAGAAAACGGGAAATTTGTATCATAAAAAATGGGAAATATCTACTTTCCGGGAAAGTTGGTTAGATAACCATTTTCCGAAAATAGATTATCATAGAAAACGGGTAATTTGTATCATAAAAATTGGGAAATATCGACTTTCCGGGAAAGTTGGTTAGATAACCAACTTTTCCGAAAATAGATTATCATAGAAAACGAGAAATTTGTGTCATAAAAAATGGGAAATATCTACTTTCCGGGAAAGTTGGTTATCTACTTCGCCGAAAAGTAGATAGATTTTCCAATTTTAGGGAAAGTAGATTATCGACTTCTTGGGAAAGTAGATTTTCGTATTTTCGGGGAAATATTACCTAATTTTGGGAAGTAGATTATCATAGAAAACGGGAAATTTGTATCATAAAAAATGGGAAATATCTACTTTCCGGGAAAGTTGGTTAGATAACCATTTTGCCGAAAATAGATTATCATAGAAAACGGGAAATTTGTATCATAAAAAATGGGAAATATCTACTTTCCGCGAAAGTTTCTTAGATTACCAACTTTCCCGAAAATAGATTATCATAGAAAACGGGAAATTTGTATCATAAAAAATGGGAAATATCGACTTTCCGCGAAAGAAGTTATCTACTTCCGAAAAGTAGATAGCTTTTTCTAATTTTCGGGGTAGATTATCGACTTTTGGGGAAAGTAGATTTGTATTTCGGGGAAATATTACCTAATTTTGGGAAGTAGATTATCATAGAAACGGAAAATTTGTATCATAAAATGGGAAATATCTACTTTCCGAAAGTTGGTTAGATAACTCAAATTTGCCGAAAATAGATTATCATAGAAAACGGGAATTTGTATCATAAAAAATGGGAAATATCTACTTTCCATGAAAGTTTTAGATAACCAACTTTCGAAAATAGATTATCATAGAAACGGGAAATTTGTATCATAAAAATGGGGAAATATCGACTTTCCTGAAAATAGATTATCATAGAAACGAGAAATTTGTATCATAAAAATGGGAAATATCTACTTTCCGAAAGGGTTATCTACTTCCGAAAAAGTAAAGATTTTCTAATTTTGGGAAAGAGATTATCGACTTTTTGGGAAAGTAGATTGTATTTGAAATATTACCTAATTTTGAAAGTAGATTATCATAGAAAACGGAAATTTGTATCATAAAATGAAATATCTACTTTCGGGAAAGTTGTTAATTTAATATTATCATAGAATAAAAATGGAAATATCTACTTTCGTGAAGTTTTCTAGATAACCAACTTTCCCGGAAAATAGATTATCATAGAAAACGGGAAATTTGTATCATAAAAATGGAAAATATCGACTTCCGAAAGTTGGTTAGATAACAAACTTTCCGAAAATAGATTATCATAGAAAACGAGAAATTTGTATCATAAAATGAAATATCTACTTTCCGAAAGTTGTTATCTACTTCCTGAAAAGTAGATGATTTTCTAAATTTCGGAAAGTAGATTATCGACTTTTTTGGGAAAGTGAGATTTTTCGTATTTTCGTGGAATATTACCTAATTTTGGGAAGTAGATTATCACAGAAAACGGAAATTTGTATCATAAAAATGGAAATATTCACTTTCCGGAAAGTTGGTTAGATAACCAAATTTGCCGAAAATAGATTATCATAGAAAACGGAAATTTGTATCATAAAAAATGGGAAATATCTACTTTCCTGAAAGTTTTAGATAACCAACTTTCGATAATAGATTATCATAGAAACGAAATTTGTATCAAAAATGGAATATCTACTTTCCGGAAAGTTTTTTGATACCAACTCTTCCGGAAAATAGATTATCATAGAAAACGAGAAATTTGTATCATAAAATGGGAAATATTCATTTGTTGTTATCTTCCTGAAAATAATGATTTTCTAATTTTGGGAAAGTATATTATCGACTTTTGGGAAAGTAGATTTCGTATTTTCAAATATTAACTGGTGAGCAGATTATCGCAAAACGGAAATTTATCATAAAATGGGAGTCATCTACTTTCCGAAAGTTGGTTAGGTAACCAAATTTGCCGAAAATAGATTATCATAGAAACGAAATTTGTAGTCATAAAAATGGAAATATCGACTTTCGGGAAAGTTAATGATAACCAACTCTCTCGTAAGTAGATTATCATTGAAAAACGAAAATTTGTATCATATAATGAAATATTTACTTTAAAGGGTTATCTACTTCGAAATAAAATGGAATATCGACTTTCCGCGAAAGTTGAGCTAGGATAAACCAACCTTTCCCGAAAATAGATTATCATAGAAAACGGAAATTTGTATCATAAAAATGGGAAATATCGACTTTTCAGGAAAGTTGGTTAGATAAACTAACCCGGAAAATAGATTATCATAGAAAACGAGAAATTTGTATCATAAAAAATGGGGAATATCTACTTTCCGGGAAAGGTTATCTATCACGAAAAGTAGATAGATTTTCCAATTTCGGAAAAAGTAGATTATCGACTTTGGGAAAGTAGATTTTCGTATTTTCGGGGAAATATTACCCAATCTTTTAAAGTAGATTATCATAGAAACGGAAATTTGTATCATAAAAATGGGAAATATCTACTTTCCGGGAAAGTTAGATAGATAACCAAATTTGCCGAAAATAGATTATCATAGAAAACGGAAATTTGTATCATAAAAAAATGGGAAATATCTACTTTCCGAAAGTTATTAGATAACCAAATTTTGCCGAAAATAGATTATCAAGAGAAAAACGGTAAATTTGTATCATAAAAATGGGAACATCTACTTTCCGGGAAAGTTGGTTAGATAACCAAATTTGCTGAAAATAGATTATCATGAAAACGGGAAATTTGTATCATAAAAAAATGGGAGATATCTACTTCTCTGGGCGAAAGTTTTAGGATAACCAACTTTCCGAAAATAGATTATCATAGAAAACGAGAAATTTGTATCATATAAAAAATGGGAAATACTCCACTTTCCGGGAAAAGTTGGTTATCTACTTCAAAAAGCAGATAGATTTTCTCTAATTTTCGGGAAAGTAGATTATCGACTTTTTGGGAAAGTAGATTTTCGTATTTTCGGGGAAATATTACCTAATTTTGTAAAGGCGAGATTATCACAGAAAAACGAAATTTGTATCACAAAAATGAAACATCTACTTCCGGAAAGTTGGTTAGATAAACAAATCTATGAAAATAGATTATCATGAAAATCTAAAATTGGTATCATAAAAAATAGGAAATATCTACTTTCCTCGAAAGCTCGAAAGTTTTGATAACCAACTTCCCGAAAATAGAAAACGGGAAATTTGTATCATAAAAAATGGGAATATCTACTTTCCGGGAAAGTTGGTTAGATAACCAACTTTCCCGAAAAAGTTTATCATAGAAAACGAAATTTGTAATATAAAAATGGAAAATATCTACTTTCCGCGAAAGTTTTGATAACCAACTTCTGGAAAATAGATTATCATAGAAAACGGGAAATTTGTATCATAAAAATGGGAAATATCTACTTTCCATGAAAGTTTTAGATAACCAACTTTCCCGAAAATAGATTATCATAGAAAACGGAAATTTGTATCAAAAAAATGGGAAATATCTACTTTCCGGGAAAGTTGTTAGAAACCAAATTTGCCGAAAATAGATTATCATAGAAAACGGGAAATTTGTATCATAAAAATGGGATATCTACTTTCCGCGAAAGTTTCTAGATAACCAACTTTCCCGAAAATAGATTATCATAGAAAACGAGAAATTTGTATCATAAAAATGGGAAATATCTACTTTCCGGGAAAGTTGGTACTTTTGGGAAAGTGGATTTTCGTATTGTGAAATATTACCTAATTTTGGGGAAGTGATTATCATAGAAACGTGAAATTTACTCATAAAAATGGGAAATATCTACTTTCCGAGAAAGTTGAGTTAGATAAACTGCACCTACGAGATTATCATAGAAACGGTGAAATTTGTATCATAAAAATGGGGAAATATCTACTTTCCACGAAAGTTTTAGATAAACAACTTTCCCGCAACAGATTTTCAGAAACGGGAAATTTGTATCATAAAAAAATGGAAATTCTTCGAAAGTTGGTTAGATGTTCTGGTATCCTTTCCTGGAAAATAGATTATCAGCAGAAAATGAAAGAAATTTGTATATAATAAAAAGTATCGAAATATCTACTTTCCGAAAGAGTTTATCTACTTCCCCGAAAAGTAAAATAGATTTTCTAATTTCGGGAAAGCAGATTATCGACCTTTGGGGAAAGTGATTTCGCATTTCGTAAAGATACTGCACTTGGAAGTAGATTATCATAGAAAATGAAAATTTGCATCACAAAAAATGGGAAAACATTCACTTTCCGGGAAAGTTGGTTAGATAAACTTTATTTTGCCGCAGTGCCAGATTATCATAGAAAACGGGAAATTTGTATCACAAAAATGGGAAATATCTACTTTCCGCGAAAGTTTAGATAAACCAATCCTTCCGCGGAAAAATAGATTATCATAGGAAAACGGGAAATTTGTATCATAAAAAAATGGAAGATTGACTTTCAGTGAAAGTTGAAAGTTAGATAAACCAACTTCTCCCGAAAATAGATTATTATCATAGAAAACGAAATTCTATCATAAAAATGGGAAACATCGACCTTCAGGAAAGCTAGATAACCAACTTTTCCGAAAATAGATTATCATAGAAAACGAAATTTGTATCATAAAAATGGGGAAATATCTACTTTCCGGGAAAGTTGGTTATCTACTTCGCCGAAAAAGTAGATAGATTTTCCAATTTCGGGGAAAGTAGATTATCGACTTCGGGGAAAAGTAGATTTTCGTATTTTCGGGGAAATATTACCTAATTTTGGGAAGTAGATTATCACAGAAAACGGGAAATTTGTATCATAAAAAATGGGAAATATACTTTCCGAAAGAAGATAGTTCCACCATACGAAAATAGATTATCATAGAAAACGGGAAATTTAAATATCTATGTAATAGAAATATCTATCGGAAGATAGATAAACCAAATCAACGATAAAAATAGATTATCATAGAAAGTAAATTTATGATTATAGTAAGTGGATTATTTTCTGGAAAGAGTTAGAGCACCCAAATTTGCCGAAAATATCATAGAAAAACGGGAAAATTTGTATCAAAAAATGGGAGATATCTACTTTCCGCGAAAGTTTTCAGGATAACCAACTTCCCGAAAATAGATTATCACAGAAAACGAGAAATTTGTATCATAAAATGGAAATATCTATCGAAGTTATTATCTACTTCCCAAAAAGATATAGATTTTCTAATTTCGAAAGTAGATATCGACTTTTGGGGAAAGCAGATTTTCGTATTTTCGTAGAAATATTACCCAATTTTGGGAAGTAGATTATCAGAAACGGAAATTTGGTATCATAAAAAATGGAAATATCTACTTTCCGGAAAGTTAAGTTAGATAACCAAATTTGCTTTGTGCGCTAGATTATCATAGAAAACGGGAAATTTGTATCACAAAAATGGAAATATCTATCAATGAAAGTTTTCTAGGATAACCAACTTTCCTGCAACAGATTTTCATAGAAAACGGGAAATTTGTATCACAAAAAATGTAGGGATCTTTCCGGGAAAGTTATTGGTTAGATAACTCTTCCGAAAATAGATTATCATAGAAAACGAGAAATTTGTATCATAAAAATAAGTCTACTTTCTGGTTATCTACTTCGAAAAGTAAATAGATTTTCTAATTTTCGGGAAAGTAGATTATCGACTCTTGGGAAAGTAGAGATTTTCGTACTGTAGAAATATTACCTAATTTTGGAAGTAGATTATCACAGAAAACGGAAATTTGTATCATAAAAAATGAAATATCTACTTTCCGGAAAGTTGAGCATTAAACCAACTCTTCCTGGAAAATAGATTATCATAGAAAACGAGAAATTTGTATCATAAAAATGGGAAGCTCATGAAAGTTGTTAGATAACCAACTTTCCCGAAAATAGATTATCATAGAAAACGAGAAATTTGTATCATAAAAAATGGGAAATATCTACATTCCGAAAGTTGGTTATCTACTTCCCCGAAAAAGCAGATACAGATTTTCTAATTTTCGAAAGTAGATTATCGACTTGGGAAAGTAGATTTTTCGCATTTTCATGAAATATTACCTAATTTTAAAGTAGGATTATCATAGAAAACGGAATATAAAAAATGGGAAATATCTACTTTCCGGAAAGTTGGTTAGATAAACCAAATTTGCCGAAAATAGATTATCATAGAAAAACGGGAAATTTGGTATCACAAAAATGGAAAATATCTATTTCAAGTGAAGCTTAGATAACCAATCAACTTTCCCAAGGAAAATAGATTATCACAGAAAACGGGAAATTTGTATCATAAAAAATGAAAGATTGATTTTCAGTGAAAGTTGGTTAGATAACCAACTTTCTCGCGAAAATAGATTATTATCAGGAGAAAACGGAAATTTTGTAAGGCAAAAAAATGAAATATCGATGCCGAAAGTTACAGATAAACTGTCCTTTCCCTAAAAAATAGATTATCATAGAAAACGGGAAATTTGTATCATAAAAATGGGAAATATCTACTTACCGCGAAAGTTTCTTAGATAACCAACTTTCCCGAAAATAGATTATCATAGAAAACGGGAAATTTGTATCATAAAAAATGGGAAATATCTACTTTCCGAAAGTTATTATAGCATTTCCCCGAAAAGCAGATAGATTTCTAATTTCGGGAAAAGTAGATTATCGACTTTTTGGGAAAGTAGATTTTCGTATTTTCGGGGAAATATTACCTAATTTTGGGAAGTAGATTATCATAGAAAACGGGAAATTTGTATCATAAAAAATGGGAAATATCGACTTTCCGGGAAAGTTGGTTAGATAACCAACTTTCCCGAAAATATATTATCATAGAAAACGGGAAATTCGTATCATAAAAAATGGGAAATATCGACGCCCGGGAAAGTTGGTTAGATAACCAAATTTGCCGAAAATACATTATCATAGAAAACGGGAAATTTGTATCATAAAAAATGGGAAATATCTACTTTCCGCGAAAGTTTCTTAGATAACCAACTTTCCCGAAAATAGATTATCATAGAAAACTTGAAATTTGTATCATAAAAAATGGGAAATATCTACTTTCCGGGAAAGTTGGTTATCTACTTCCCCGAAAAGTAGATAGATTTTCTAATTTTCGGGAAAGTAGATTATCGACTTTTTAGGAAAGTAGATTTTCGTATTTTCGGGGAAATATTACCTAATTTTGGGAAGTAGATTATCATAGAACACGGGAATTTGTATCATAAAAAATGGGAAATATCTACTTTCCGGGAAAGTTGGTTAGATAACCAAATTTGCCGAAAATAGATTATCATAGAAAACGGGAAATTTGTATCATAAAAAATGGGAAATATCTACTTTCCGCGAAAGTTTCTTAGATAACCAACTTTCCAGAAAATAGATTATCATAGAAAACGGGAAATTTGTATCATAAAAAATGGGAAATATCGACTTTCCGGGAAAGTTGGTTTGATAACCAAATTTGCCGAAAATAGATTATCATAGAAAACGGGAAATTTGTATCATAAAAAATGGAAAATATCTACTTTCCGCGAAAGTTTCTTAGATAACCAACTTTCCCGAAAAAAGATTATCATAGAAAACGGGAAATGTGTATCATAAAAAATGGGAAATATCGACTTTCCGGGAAAGTTGGTTAGATAACCAACTTTCCCGAAAATAGATTATCATAGAAAACGGGAAATTCGTATCATAAAAAATGGGAAATATCGACGCCCGGGAAAGTTGGTTATCTACTTCCCGAAAAGTAGATAGATTTTCTAATTTTCGGGAAAGTAGATTATCGACTTTTTGGGAAAGTAGATTTTCGTATTTTCGGGAAATATTACCTAATTTTGGAAGTAGATTATCATAGAAAACTGGAAATTTGTATCATAAAAAATGGGAAAAATCTGCTCTCCGCGAAAGTTTGTTAGATAACCAAATTTGCCGAAAATAGATTATCATAGAAAACGGGAAATTTGTATCATAAAAAATGGGAAATATCTACTTTCCGCGGAAGTTTCTTAGATAACCAACTTTCCCGAAAATAGATTATCATAGAAAACGGGAAATTTGTATCATAAAAAATGGGAAATATCGACCTTCTGCGAAAGTTGGTTAGATAACCAACTTTCGCGAAAATAGATTATCATAGAAAACGGGAAATTTGTATAAAAAATGGGAAATATCGACTTTCCGGGAAAGTTGGTTAGATAACCAACTTTCCCGAAAATAGATTATCATAGAAAACGAGAAATTTGTATCATAAAAAATGGGAAATATCTACTTTCCACGAAAGTTGGTTAGATAACCAACTTTCCCGAAAATAGATTATCATAGAAAACTAGAAATTTGTATCATAAAAAATGGGAAATATCTACATTCCGGGAAAGTTGGTTATCTACTTCCCCGAAAAGTAGATAGATTTTCTAATTTTCGGGAAAGTAGATTATCGACTTTTTGGGAAAGTAGATTTTTGTATTTTCGGGGAAATATTACCTAATTTTTGGGAAGTAGATTATCATAGAAAACGGGAAATTTGTATCATAAAAAATGGAAAATATTTACTTTCCGGGAAAGTTGGTTTGATAACCAAATTTGCCGAAAATAGATTATCATAGAAAACTGGAAATTTGTATCATAAAAAATGGGAAATATCTACTTTCCGCGAAAGTTTCTTAGATAACCAACTTTCCCGAAAATAGATTATCATAGAAAACGGGAAATTTGTATCATAAAAAATGGGAAATATCGACTTTCCGGGAAAGTTGGTTAGATAACCAACTTTCCCGAAAATAGATTATCATAGAAAACGGGAAATTTGTATCATAAAAAATGGGAAATATCGACTTTCCGGGAAAGTTGGTTAGATAACCAACTTTTCCGAAAATAGATTATCATAGAAAACGAGAAATTTGTATCATAAAAAATGGGAAATATCTACTTTCCGGGAAAGTTGGTTATCTACTTCGCCGAAAAGTAGATAGATTTTCCAATTTTCGGGAAAGTAGATTATCGACTTCTTGGGAAAGTAGATTTTCGTATTTTCGGGGAAATATTACCTAATTTTGGGAAGTAGATTATCATAGAAAACAGGAAATTTGTATCATAAAAAATGGGAAATATCTACTTTCCGGGAAAGTTGGTAAGATAACGAAATTTGCCGAAAATAGATTATCATAGAAAACGGGAAATTTGTATCATAAAATATGGGAAATATCTACTTGCCGGGAAAGTTGGTTAGATTACCAAATTTGCCGAAAATAGATTATCATAGAAAACGGGAAATTTGTATCATAAAAAATGGGAAATATCGACTTTCCGGGAAAATTGGTTAGATAACCAACTTTCCCGAAAATAGATTATCATAGAAAACGAGAAATTTGTATCATAAAAAATGGGAAATATCTACTTTCCGGGAAAGTTGGTTAGATAACCAAATTTGCTGAAAATAGATTATCATAGAAAACAGGAAATTTGCATCATAAAAATGAAATATCTACTTTCGGGAAAGTTTCTTTGATAACCAACTTTCCGAAAATGAAAACAGGAAATTTGTATCATAAAAATTGGAAATATCTACTTTCCGGGAAAGTTGGTTAGATAACCAAATTTGCCGAAAATAGATTATCATAGAAAACTGAAATTTGTATCATAAAAATGGGAAAAAATCTACTTTCCGCGAAAGTTTCTTAGATAACCAACTTTCCCGAAAATAGATTATCATAAAACGGATTTGTATCATAAAAATGGGAAATATCTACTTTCCGGAAAGTTGGTTGAATATAAATTGCCGAAAATAGATTATCATAGAAACAGGAAATTTGTATCATAAAAATGGGAAAT
>NW_024715499.1:0-46403 GCF_018991925.1 Homarus americanus
TAGAAGCATGTATTGCTCAGAGGTGTACCAGGGAATGTTAGTGGAGTAATGAGAGCAAGCCAGAGGTGGTGTACCTGGGAGTGTCAGGAGGTACTTGGAGTGTCGTGGAGGTGTACTCAGGGAGTGTCAGGAGGTGTACCTGGGAGTGCCCAGAGGTACCTGGGAGTGTCTGGAGGTGTACCTGGAGTGTCAGAGGTGTTCCCAGATGTCAGAGGTGTACCTGGGAGTGTCTGAGGTACCTGGCCGTGTCAGCGGTGTACCTGGGAGCCGAGGTGTACTGGGAGGTCAGAAGTGTACCTGAGAGTGTCTGAGTTGTACCTGGGAGGTCGGAGGTGCACCTAGGAGTGTCAAAGAAGCACCTGGGAGTGTCAGAGGTACCTGGAGGTCACAGGTACCTGGGAGTGTCAGAGGTGTACCTGGCAGAGCCAGAGAAGTACCAGGGAGGCCAAGATAGGACCAGGGAGGCCAGAGGTGTACCTGGGAGTGTGAGAAACAGAGTCTGGAGCACCTGGGAGTGTCAGAGGTGTACCTGGGGAGTGTCAAAGGTGTACCTGGGAGAGTCAGAGAAGCACCAGGGAGGTCACAGGAGCACCAGGGAGTGTGAGAAGTGCACCCGGGAGGTTAGAGGTGCACCTAGGAGTCTGAGGTGTACCTGGCAGGCCAGAGGTGCACCTGGGAGCGCCAAAGATGTACCAGGAATGTCAGAGGTACCTGGGAATGTCAAAGGTGTACATGGAGTGTCAGAGGAGTACCAGGCAATGTCAGCGGAGTACCTGTGAGGCCAGACGTACCTGGGAGTGTCAGAGAAGAACCAGGGAGTGCCAGAGCACCTGGGAGGCCAGAGGCACCTGGGAGCACTGAGGTGTACCTTGAGATCGAGGTACCTGTGAGTGTCAGAGGTGACCTGGGTGTCCGAGGTGTACCTGGAGAAAACAGAGAAGTACCAGGAGTGCTCACAGGAGGACCTGGGAGTGTGAGGTGTACCTGGGAGTGTAAGAGGGTACCTAGGAGCAGCTGAGCCTGGAGGTCAGAGAGGTGTGTTTGGAGTGTCAGAGGGAACTGAGTATCAGAGGTGCAATTGGTGGCTTCATTCTAGTTTGGTTCTAGTTCTGTCTGTTCTTAACACTGAAAATTAGAGTTTTGAAAAGAAATTTAAGCGTTTTTCGTAAAAAGAAGACAAAATAAGTAAAATACATTGGTGTTTATCTAAAACTGAGTGTTTTTCGTAGTATCATAAATCTAATCATATTACTCTAATATCACCTGGATTCCAATCTAGTTTAACCTAATTCTGGTTCCAGTTCAACTCATCCCCAACCCCAATTAAGTTGGTCTTGGTTCTACTTGGTTCTAATTTAATTTGGCTCTCCCAATTCCGTCCTGTTCTATAATTCCAATGGTATTCTAATCTGGTTCTGTCTCCAACCTAACTCATCCTGGTTCTGGTTCTAACCCAACCTAACCTAGTTAGGTTAGGCTAGGTTAAGAATTTTAGTTAGTTTTCACTTTTCACGAAAAACACTCAGTTTTAGATGAAAACCAATGTATTTAACTTATTTTCATCTTTTCACGAAAACGCTTATTAAAACACTGATTTTCAATGTTAGAGGTTAGGTTAGGTTAATGCTAGGTTAGGTTAGGTTAGGTTAGGTAGGTTAGGTAGGTTAGCTTTAGGTTAAGTTAGGTTAGGTTAGGTTAGGTTAGGTTAGTTAGCTTAGGTTAGGTTAGATTAGGTTAGGTTAGGTTAGCTTTAGGTTAGGTTAGATTAGGTTAGGTAGGTTAGAGGGTTAGGATTGCTAGGTTAGGTTAGGCAGTTAGTATAAAGTTAGGTTAGGTTTGCTAGGTTAGTTAGGTTAGCTTGTTAATTTTAGTTAGTTTTACTTTTTTCACAAAAACACTCAGTTTAGATAAAAACCAATGTATTTTACTTATTTTTATCTTTCTTTTCACGGAAAACTCTTAATTTCTTTTCAAAAAAGCTGATTTTTCAGAGTTAGGTTAGGGTTAGGTTAGTTAGTTAGGTTAGGTTAGGGTTAGGTTAGGTTTGGTTGGGTTGCTGGGTTGGGTTGGTTGGCTGGGTTGGGCTAATAAGAAGTTAGATTAGTTAGGTTAGGTAGAAGAAGTTAGGTTAGGTTAGGTTTGGTTAGGTTAGGTTAGGTGAATTTCAGTTAGGTTTTATGTCTTTCTGAGAACACTAAATTTTAGATGAAAAGTAGTGTATTTTACTTAGTTTTACCTTCTTTTCACGGAGAACGCTAAATTTTCAAAACACTGATTTTCAGTGTTAGAGGTTGCTAGGTTAGATGTACACCCTAGCACACCTCTGATACTCCAGGTCACACCTCTGACACCCCAGGCACACCTCTTTCACCCCTGGTTCTCCCCTGACACCCCAGGCACACCTCAGACACCCCAGGCACACCTCAGACACCCCAGGCACACCTCCCTGACACCCCAGGTACACCCCAGACACCCTAGGCACACCTCTCACACCCCAGGCACACATCTCACCCTCCTGGTCTCCTCCCAGACACTCCCCTGGTACTTCTCCGACACTCCAGGTACTCAGACACTCCCAGGCACCCAGACACCCCAGGCACACTTCAGACACTCCCAGGCACACCTCTGACACCCCAGGCATACCCGCTGACACTGCCAGGTACACTCCTCTGACACTCCATGTCCACCTCCGACACCCCCAGGCACACCTCTGACACTCCCAGCTTCACAGCCCTGTGCAACCCCAGACACTCTTGCACACTCTGACACCCCAGTACCTGCTGACACTGCCAGGCACACCTCTGACACTCCCAGGTACTCTACACTGCACCTCTGACACTCCCCAGGCACACCTCACACCCACCTGACACTCCCCAGGCACACCTCTGACACTCCCTACACCTCCGACACTCTCGATACCTCCGACACCCAGGTACACCTCTGACACTCCCAGGCATCTCACACTCTCATTTCCACTAACATTCCTCACATCTGACACCCCAGTATTCTCACGCCTAACACTCCCAGCTACCCTGCTGACACTGCAGGCACACCTCCTGACACTTCCAGGTTCTGACACTCCCAGGCATGAATAGCGACTCCCAGGCACCCTCTGATATTCCCAGGCACACCTCGGGATTCCCAGGCACCTCTGACACTCCCAGGCACACTCTGACACTCCTAGGTACTGTCACCCTGATACACCTCTAACACTCCCAGGTCTGCGACACCCAGGAACACCTCTGACACTTCCAGGTACACCTTGACACTCAGGTACACCTTTGACATCCCTAGTACCCACTGACATTCCCTGGCACCTCTGTACACTGCTGACACTGCCAGGCACCTCAACCCCAGGCACCTCCACTCCCTGCACACTTTCACACCCCAGGCACACCTCTGACACCCAGGCACCTCTGATACTCCCCAGGTACACCTCTGACACTCCAAGGCACACCTCTGACACTCCCAGGTACCCCCTGACACCCAAGAACTCCACTGACATTCCCTGTACCCTCCTCTGACACTCCCAGAATCTCCACTCCATACACCTCTGACCCATCTCTCTGACACTCCATCTCTGACAACTCCCAGGCACTCCACTGACATTCCTGTACACCTCTGACACTCCCAGGTACACCGCTGACACTGCCAGGCACACCTCCAACTCCCAGCACTCTCCGACACTCCCGGCACTTCACATCTCCCAGGTACACCTCCAGGCACATCTCTGACATCCCAGGCACACCTCGATACTCCCAGGCACACTGATACTCAGGCACCTCCGATACCCTAGGTAACTTCTGACACCCCAGGCACCTCACACTTCTTGGTTCACCTCTGACTCCCAGGCACCTCTGACACCTGGCACACCTCTGATATACCCAGGCACCTCGATATTCAGGCCACTCTCTGATACTTCCATGCACACCTTGAGACTTAGACTCACTGACACCCTGGTATATCCGGACATTCCCAGGCACTTCGACACTCCCAGGTGTTCTTCATACCCCAGGTACACTCTGACATTTTAAACCACTGACACTTCCTCAGATACACTCAGCATTCCCCAGGTACATTTCTGACACTCCCAGGTATCTTCGATGACTTGCACCTCTGACACTCCAGGTACATATCCGACACCTGATGTAACCTCTGACTGCAGGCACACCTCAGAACCCAGGCACTCCCAGCCAACCCAGGCACACCTCCCGACACTGGCACATTCTGACACTCCAGGCAGCTAGCCTGACACCCCCAGCACCCCAGACACCTGATACTCCCAGCATCTCTGACATCCCAGAACACCCCACACTTTCAGGTCCTGACACTCCCAGCCTGACACTCCCACACATTCACACTCCCAGGCACACTCCTCGACACTCCCAACTACTTCTGAGACTCCCATGTACATTGACATCTCAGGTACACCTCTGACACTCCCTGGTTCACTCCCGAGACTCCTGTTCACCTCTGAGACCCCAGGTACCTTCACACTCCTGGCACACCTGATTCCCAGGCACACTGCCGATATTCCTAGGCACCTCGACTCCCCAGGTACCTGAGACCTCAGGCCACCTGACACTCCCTGGCCTCTGGACCTCTGACACCTTTCAGGACACTCCCAGGTACACCTTCCTCTGCACACACTCCCACACCTCAGGCATTCTCCGACACTCCCAGTGTACCTGGGAGTGTCGGAGGTGTACCTGGCAGTGTCAGAGGTGTACCTGGCAGTGTGAGAAGTGTATCTGGGAGTGTCAGAGGTGTACCTGGGAGTGTCGGAGGTGTACCTGTTAGTGTCAGAGGTGTACCAGGGAATGTCAGTGGAGTACTTGGGAGTGTCAGAGGTGTACCTGGGATCGTCAGGAGGTACCTGAGAGTGTCGGAGGTGTACCTGAGAGTGTCAGAGGTGTACCTGAGAGTGTCGGAGTTGTACCTGGGAGTGTTGGAGGCGGACCTGGGAGTATCAGAGGTGTACCTGGGCGTGTCGAAGGTGTACCTGGGAGTGTGAGAAGGCACCTGAGAGTGTCGGAGGTGTTCCTGGGAGTGTCGGAGGTGTACCTGATAGTGTCATGGCACCAAGGCTGTGTACATGGGAGTCTCAGAGGCCTGGGAGGCCAGAGGTGTACCCAGAGTGTCGGAGGCACCTGGGAGGTAAGAAATGTACCTGGGAGTGTCGGAGGGTACCTGGGAGTGTCGGAGGTGTACCTGGGAGGTCAGAGGTGCACCAGGGAATGTCAGTGGAGTAAATGAGAGTGTCAGAGGTGTGCACCTGGTTGGGTGTCAAAGGTGTACCTGGGAGGTCAGAGGTGTACCTGGGAGTGTCGGAGGTGTACCTGAGAGGTGAGAAGTGTACCTGGGAGTGTTTGGGGATGTACCTGGGAGTGTCTGGGGGTGTACCTGAGAGTGTCTGAGGTGTACCTGGAAGTGTCAAAGGTGTACCTGGGAGTTTCAGAGGTGTACCTGGGAGTGTCAGGGGTGTACCAGGAGTGTCAGTGGATTACCTGGGAGGCCGAGGTGTACCTGGGAGTGTCGGAGGTGTGCATGGAGTGTCAGAGGTGTACCTGGCAGTGCTCAGCGGTGCACCTGGGAGGTCAGAGGTGGCCTGGGAGTGTCTGAGGTGTACCTGGGAGGTCAGGAGGTGTACCTGGGAGTGTCGGAGGTGTACCTGGGAGGTGAGAAGTGTACCTGGGAGTGTTTGGGGTGTACCTGGGAGTGTCTGGGTGTACCTGAGAGTGTCTGAGGTGTACCTGGGAGTGTCAAACGTACCTGGGAGTGTCAGAGGTGTACCTGGGAGATCAGAGGTGCACCTCGAATATCGGAGGTGTACCTGGGAGGTCAGAATGTACCTGGGAGTGTCGGAGGTGTACCTGGGAGTGTAACAGGAGTACCTGGGATTTTCAGAGGTGTACCTGGCAGTGTCAGAGATGTACCTGGGAGTGTCAGAGATGTACCTGGGAGGTCAGAGGTGTACCTGAAAGTGTGAAGAAGGGTACCCGGGAGTGTCGGAGGTGTACCTGGGAGTCGGAGGTGTACCTGGCAGGGTTGGGCACCTGGGAGTGTCAGAGGTGTACCAGGGAATGTCGGTGAGTACCTGGGAGTGTCCAAGGTGTACCTGGGAGTGTCAGAGGTGTACCTGGGATTATCTGAGATGTACCTCGGTATATCGGAGGTACCTGGGAGTGTCAGAATATACTCCAGAGTGTCGGAGGTGCACTGGGAGGTAACAGAGTACCTGGGATTTTCAGAGGTGCACCTTTGCAGTGTCAGAGATGTACCTGGGAGTGCTCAGAGATGTACCCGGGAGTGTCAGAGGTGTACCTGGGAGTGTCTGAGGTGTACCTGGCAGTGTCGGAGGTACCTGGGAGGTCAGAGTGCACCTGGAGGGAGAAGTGCACCCGGGAGGTCGGAGGTGTACCTGGGAGTTGGAGGTGTACCTGGCAGTGTCAAAGGTGTACTGGGAGGTCAGAGGTGTACCAGGAATGTCAGTGGAGTACCTGGGAGTGTCCAAGGTGTACCTGAAGTGTCAGAGGGTACCTGCAGTGTCATGAGTACCTGGGAGTGTTAGAGGTGCATCAGGAGCTGACAGAGGAGCACTAGGAGTGTCAGAGGTGTACCGGAGTGTCAGAGGTGTACCTGGGAGTATCGAGGTACCTGGGAGTATCAGAGGTGTACCTGCGAGTGTCAGTGTACCTGGGAGTGTCAGAGGTGCCTGGAAGTGTCTGAGGTGTACCTGGCAGTGTCAGCGAAGTACCTGGGAGGTTAGAGGTGTATCAGGGAGGAAAGAGGAGTACCTAGGAGTGTCAGAGGTACCAGGGAATGTTAGTGGAGAAATGAGAGTGTCGGAGGTACCAGGAGGCCAGGTGTACCTGGGAGGCCAGAGGTGTACCTGGGAGTTTCGAGGTGTACCTGGGAGTGTGAGAATGTACCTGGGAGTGTTTGGGGGGTGCACAGGAGTGTCTGGGGTGTACCTGGGAGTGTCTGAGGTGTACCTGGGAGTGTCTAGGTACCTGGGAGTGCCAGAGGTACCTGGGAGTGTCTGAGGTGTACCTGGGAGTGTCAGGAGATACCAGGGAATGTCACGGAGGACCAGGGAGTGTGAGAGGTGTACCTGGAGTGTGAGAGGTACCTAGGAGTGTCTGAGGTGTACCTGGGGGTGTCAGAGAAGTACCAGGGAGTGTCATAGGAGGACCAGGGAGTGTGAGAGGTGTACCTGGGAGTGTGAGAGGTGTACCTAGGAGTGTCTGAGGTGTACCTGGGAGTGTCAGAGGTATACCTGGGAGTGTCTGAGGTGTACCTGGGAGTGTCTGAGGTGTACCTGGGAGTGTCAGGGGAGAACCAGGGAGTGAAAGAGGTGTACCTGGGAGTGTCAGAGGTGTAAGGGGGAGTGTCTGAGGTGTACCCGGCAGTGTCGGAGGTGTACCTGGGAGTGTCAGAGGTGTGCCTGGGAGTATCAAAGGTGTACCTCGGAGTGTACCTATCCTAACCTAACCCAACCTCTTACACTGGAAATCAGTGTTTTGAAAAGAATTTAAGCGTTCTCCGTGAAAAGAAGGTAAAAATAAGTAAAATACACTAATTTTCATCTAAAACTGAGTGTTTTTTGTGAAAAGAAGTAAAACTAACTTCCAAAACCGTGTTCTTCAACAGAAAACAAGGCTCATCCTAAAAAATAAGTACAACTTACTAAAAAACAGTGTTTTTCAAAGGAAATTCAGCGTTTTTCGTGAGTGTTTTTCGTGAAAAGAAGTAAAACTAACTAAAATTAACCTAACCTAACCTAACCTAACCTAACCAAACCTAACCTAACCTAACCTAAACAAACCTAACCTAACCTAACCTAACCTAAGCTAACCTAACCTAATCTAACCTAACCTAACCTAACCTAATCTAACCTAACCTAAGCTAACCTAACCTAACCTAACCTAACCTAACCTAAGCAAACCTAACCTAAGCTAACATAACCTAAGCTAACCTAACCTAACCTAACCTAACCTAACCTAACCTAACCTAACCTCTAACACTGAAAATCAGTGTTTTGAAAAAAATTAAGCGTTTTCCGTGAAAAGAAGATGAAAATAAGTCAAATACATTGGTTTTCATCTAAAACTGAGTATTTTTCGTGAAAAGAAGTAAAACTAACTAAAATTCACTTAACCTAACCTAACCTAGGTTAGGTTGGGTTAGGTTAGGTTGGGTTAGGTTAGGTTAGGTTAGGTTAGGTTAGGTTAGGTTAGGTTAGGTTAGGTTAGGTGAATTTTAGTTTGTTTAACTTCTTTTCACGAAAAACACTCAGTTTTAGATAAAAAAAACAATGTATTTTACTTATTTTTATCTTCTTTTCACGGAAAACACTGAATTTCATTCAAAACACTGATTTTCAGTGTTAGAGGTTAGGTTAGGTTAGGTTAGGTTAGGTTAGGTTAGGTTAGGTTAGGTTAGGTTAGATTAGGTTGGGTTGGGTTAGGTTGGGTTGGGTTAGGTTGGGTTAGGTTAGATTAGGTTAGGTTAGGTTAGGTTAGGTTAGGTTATGTAAGGTGAATTTTAGTTAGTTTTACTTCTTTTCACGAAAAACACTCAGTTTTTGATGAAAACCAATGTATTTTACTTATTTTTATCTTTTTTTCACGAAAAACGCTCAATTTCTTTTCAAAACACTGATTTTCAGTGTTAGAGGTTAGGTTAGGTTAGGTTAGGTACACTCCCAGGTACACCTCTGATACTCCCAGGTACACCTCTGACACTCCCAGGTACACCTCCGATACTCCCAGGTACACTTTTGACACTCCCAGGTACACCTTTGAGACTCCCAGGTGGAGTAAATGAGAGTGTCAGAGGTGTACCTGGGAGTGTCAGAGGTGTACGTGGGAGCGTCAGAGGTGTACCAGGGAGTGTCAGAGGTGTACCTGGGAGTGTCAGAGATGTACCTGGGAGTGACGGAGGTGTACCTGGGAGTGTGAGAAGTGTTCCTGGGAGTGTTTGGGGTGTACCTGGGAGTGTCTGGGGTGTACCTGAGAGTGTCTGAGGTGTACCTGGGAGTGTCAAAGGTGTACCGGGGAGTCAGAGGTGTACATGGAGTGTCAGAGGGCACTACAGTGTCAGTGTGTACCTGGGAGTGTCAGAGGTGTGCCTGGGAGTGTCTGAGGTGTACCTGGGAGTGTCAGAGGTACCCGGGAGTGTCGGAGGTGTACCTGGGAGGTGAGATGCACCTGGGAGTGTCTGGGGGTACCTGGGGAGCATCAGGAGGTGTACCTTGGGAGTATCGGAGGTGTACCTGTGAGTGTCAGAGGTGTACCTGGGAGTGTCTGAGGTGTACCTGGGAGTGTCAGAGAAGTACCAGGGGGACCTCCATACCCCTCCCCAACTCCCGGTACCTGTGACGCCAGGTACACCTCAGACACTCTCACCTGCACACCCCAGACACTCCAGGTACACCCCAAACACTCCAAGTGCAGCTTCTCCTGCTCCCCACCTCCCGTCCTCAGGTACATCTCCCGGCCTCCCAGGTACACCTCTGACACTCCTGGTTTCAAACTCCCACGTACCTCTGACATATCTCATTTGCTCACCTGGGTCTCAAAAGGAATGTGCCTAGAATATCAGGTAACAGGAGAATATCAGACAGGGGCTATCCAGGGAACACACAGATGTCGGAGGTGTGCCTGGGGTGTCAGAGATGTACCTGGGAGTGACGGAGGTGTGCCTGGGAAGTGTCAAAATGTTTTGGAGTATCGGAGGTGTACCTGGGGTGTCAGAGGTGTGCCTGGGAGTATCAGTGCTGCAGGAGTGTGCCTAACCTAGCCCTGGCCTGACACTCTGCCTGGCATCAGTAACATGAAAAAGAGTGACCGTTTTTCGTGAAAAAAAGAATAAACCGATAAAATACGGTGGTTTTCATCCAACTGAGTGTTTTCTTGAAAAAGTAAAACTTCTTTAAAATTACTTACCTTTATAACACAACCTAACTTCTTCGCCTAACTTCTTCTTTTCTAACCTGGCAACTAACCAACTTCCTTCTTGGCCCAACCTAATCACAACTTCTTTTCTTCTTCTTCTAACTAACCTAACACAACTAATAACACAACCTCTAACATAATCTAGTGTTTTGAATGAGAAATTCAGTGTTTTTCCATTGAAGGAAGATAATAAAACAGCTACATTTGTTTTTATAAAAAGCAAAGTCTTTTCACGTGAAAAAGTTAAACAAACTGGGAATTTACTACCTTACAACTATTTACAACCTAACCTAACTATAACCTAACCTAACTGAAACACAACCTAGCCTGCTTAACCTAACACTGGGTTGGGTTGGGTTAATGGTATTAGTTAGTTTTGCTTCTTTTCACGAAAAAACACTCGTTTAGGTAAACCAATGTATTTGACTTATTTCATCTTCTTTTTCTTTTTGAAAACAACTTAGTACACCGAGCTTTTTGATTTCCAATTGATGAAAACAGAGACCAAATTAGAGACCAAATTAGATTAGGTCTGCTCGATTATGTTGGCTAGGTTAAAGTTTGCTGGGTTTAAGATTGGATTGAAATTGAGACCAAACCAACTTAAATTCAGGTTAGATAGACCAGGACCAGAATAGATTGATCAGGATTGGGTTTGACTTTAGGATTAGAATTGATTGGAACAGAGTTTTGTTTAAGATTAGGATTGGAGTTAGGTTTGGTTGGGTTAGGTTGGGATTTGAGTTGGGTTAATTTTTAGTTAGTTTTTACTTCTTTTCTGAAAAACACTCACGCTGAATTTCTGCTTTGAAAAACACTGTTTTTTAGTAAATTTAATATAATACTTTAGGATAGAGCCTTGTTTCTGTTGAAAGAACACGGTTTTTGGAAGTTAGTTTTCACTTCTTTTCTAAAAACACTCAGTTTTAGATGAAAATTAGTGTATTTTATGGCCACACCTTCTTTTTCACGGAAACATAGAATTCTTTTTCAGCTTTGATTTCCAGTGTAAGAGGTTGGGTTGGGATTGGGATAGGTACCTCCAATTTGCCTGATACTCAGGCACCTCCTGACACTCCCAGTGCCTCTGACACCCAAGGTGCACATCAGACTACACCTGACCTCCCAGGTACCCCTGCTCTCCCGGGCACTCCAGCTTGCTCCCAGGTGCACCTCTGCACTCCCAGGTACACGGCCTCCCAGGTACACCTCTGATACTCCCAGGTACCTCAGGCCTCCCAGGTCCTCTCCACACTCCAGGTGCCTCTCACCTCCCAGGTCACTCCTGTGCTCTCCAGTTACCTCAGTCCTCCAGGTACCTCAGTACTCCCAGGTACACCTCAGACACTCCAGGTACCTCAGGCCTCCCAGGTACACCTCTGGTACTCCCAGGTACACCTCAGACACTCCCAGGTAAACCTCCAGACACTCCCAGGTACACCTCTGGCACTCCCTGCACTCTCTGACCTCCCAGGTGCTCCTCTGACACTTGGTACTGACCTCCCAGGTGCACCTTCAGTTGCTCCCAGATAGGTACACCTCCTGACACTCCCAGGTTCACCTCTGACTCCCAGGTGCACCTCCTGACACTCCAGGTACCTTTGGCCTCCTGTTGCCTGCTACACTCCCAGGTACACCTCTGACACTCCTGGTTCTCCTCTGACCTCCCAGGTACACCTCTAGACACTCCCAGGTACACTTCTGACACTCCCAGGTACACCTCTGACACTCCCAGGTACATCTCTGACTCCACAGGTATGCCTCTGTCACTCCCTGGTGCTCCTGACACTCCCTGGTACTCTCCTGACACTCCCAGGTACACCTCCTGACACTCCCAGGTACACCTCTGGACCTCCCCAGGTACCCCTCTGACACTCCCAGGTGCTCCTCTGCCTCCCTGGTACACCTTGTCTACTCCCAGATATCCTCTGACACTCCTGGTGCACTCTGACACTCCCAGTACCTCTTGCCTGCCTGGTTCTCATATGCTCAGTTACCTCAGGCCTCTGGGTACACCTGACACTCCAGGTGCACCTCTGTGCTCTCAGGGTGCACCTCGAACTTCCAGGTACACCTCTGACTCTCCAGGTACACCTTTCACACTCCAGGTACTCCTGTGAATCTCCCAGTACACCTCAGACACTCCCAGGTGCACCTCTGACACTCCCAGGTTCACCTCTGACACTCCCAGGTACACCTCAGACACTCCCAGGTGCCCTCTGATGCTCCCAGGTACACCTCAGGCCTCCCAGGTACCTTATCCTCCAGGTACACCTCTGACACTCCCAGGTACACCTGTGACACTCCCAGGTACTCCTCCAGACACTCCTGGTACACCTCTGACACTCCCAGGTACCTTTTACGCTCCCAGGTACTTACTTGCTCCCAGGTACACCTCTGTTGCTCCCAGGTACACCTCTGACACTCCAGGTACCTCTGACACTCCCTTGTTCCTGACATCCCAGGTACCTCTTACACTCCCTGGTTCTCCTCTGACTCTCCCAGGTACACCTCAGGCACTCCAGGTTTTTTAGCCTCCCAGGTGACCTGGTGACTCTCAGGTACATCTCTGACCTGACTGGTATCTGTCACTGCCAGGTACTCTGATACTCCTGGTCACCTGACACTCGCGGTACTCCTTTGGCACTCTCTGGTACACCTCTGGCCTCCCAGGTACCTTTGGCTCCAAGGTACTCATTTGCCTCCCAGTAACTGCTCTGACATTCCTAGGTACGCCTGTGACACTCCAGGTACCTCTGACTATCCCAGGTAAACTGGCCTCCCAGGTGCTCTTCTGACACTCTCTGGTACACCTGGCCTCCCAGGTACTCCTCTGACACTCCAGGTACACCTCTGACACTGCAGGTACATCTGGTCTCCCAGGTACACGCCTGACCTCTCGTGACCTCCGGCACTCCCGGGTACCTTGGCACTCAAGGTGCTCCTTCTGACACTCAGGTACATCTTTGGCCTCACAGGTATGCCTCTGTCACTCCCAGAGTACCTCCAGACACTCCCAGGTACACCTCAGACTCACCAAGGTGCACCTCTGGCTCTCCCAAGTGCACTTCTGGCCTCCCAGGTACACCTCCTGACACTCCCAGGTACACCTCCTGGCCTCCCAGGTACACCTCCGACGCTCTCAAGTACACCTCCTGACACTCCCAGGTACAACTGAACACTCCCAGGTACACTTCTCCTGCTCCCAGGTACACCTCCGGCCTCCCAAGTACACCCCTGACACTCCTAGGTGCACCTCTGACACCCTGACACCGCCAGGCACACCCCACACACCCCAGGCACACCTCAGACACCCCCAGGCACCCTCTGACACCCCAGGCACTCCTGACACCCCCTGGTACACCCTGACACTCCCAGATAATCCTGATACCCTCGTACACCCCAACACCCCAGGCACACCTTGCACCCCTGGTTCTCCTCTGACACTCCTGTGCCAGCACCCTCAGACACTCCCAGGCACACCCTGACACTCTGGTACACCTCTGATACCCTGGTGCACACCCCAAACACCCCAGGCACACCTCCCCACACCCCACACACCCCACACCCCAGGCACCCCCTGTGACTCCCAGCCACAACTTTCAGACACCCCAGGCACCTCTGCACCCCTGGCACACCTCTGACACCTGGCATTCCAGACACCTGGCACACCCTGACACCTGGCACCCTGTGACATTCTGGTGAACCTGAGACACCCTTGGCACACCCTGGTTAGGCACACCTGTGACACCTGGAGGTACATCGAGATTACTTGTGACCTGACACTCTGCACACCTTGACGCCTTGGCATCCTGATAACCTATGCCACCTCTTGATACTCTGCACCTCTGACACCCGCACTCTTGACACCCCTGGTACACTATGACAGCCCTGGTACACCTCTGACACTCTTGGTTCTCCTCTGACACCCCATGGTACACATCAGTCACCCCAGGCACACTTGTGACACCTAAGGAACCTCTGACACTCCAGGCACATCTTGAACCACGGCATCTCTGACACCCCAGGCACTCCTGACACCGCAAGCACACCTCTGACACTCCCAGGCACCTCTGGCACCTCTGTACACCCTGACACTTCCAGGCACTTCTTGACACTGCACCCACTGACACCCCAAGGAACTGCTCTGACATTCCTAGGCACGCCCGTGACACCCAGGCACACCTCCGACACTCCCCAGGCACCCCTGACACCTGCACCCTCTGACACCTCTGGTACACCCCTGACACCAGGACTCCTCTGACACTCCTTGCACACCTCTGACACTCCCAGGCACACATCTGACACTCTGAGGCACACGCCTGACACTCTCAGGAACACCTCCGACACTCCCCTGCAGGCACACCCTTGACACTTCAGGTACACCTCCGACACCCCAGAGGCACACCTCTGACACTCCAGGCACACTCTGAACCCAGGCACCTGCTGACTCCCCTGTACACTCCCTGACACCTACACACTCCTGACACTCCCTGGCACACCCCTGACACCCTGGACCCTCTGATTACTCTGGTGCTACACCTGTGACACCTCTGCACACTCTGACACTCTGCTAACACTTACACCCCAGGACCACACCTGCACACCTCCGACACTCCAGGCACACCTGATGCTACAGGCACATTTCTTACACCCCAGGCACACCTCTGACACTCCCAGGCACACCCTGACACCCCAGGCACTCCTCTAACACTCCCAGGCACTCCTGACACTCCCAGGCACACCCTCTGACATCCCAGCACACCTCTGACACCCCAGTCACACCTCCGTCACTTCCAGTTACACCCTGACACTCCAGGCACACCCCTGACACCCCAGGCACACTCTGATACCCCCAGGCACACCTCTGACACTCCCCAGGCACACTGATAATTCCGCACATCTCTGACACTTGTCATCCTCTGACACTCTGGTCTCACCTCTGACACTCCGTGCACACCTCTGACACTCTGGCACACTCTGACACTCTGCTGCACCTAGGCACACTCTGACACTCCTCATGCACACCTGACACTTCGCAGCACACCCCGACACTCCAGTAAACCTCCGATACTCCCAGGCACACCTCTGACATCCCAGGCACACCCTGACACACCCAGGCACCACTGACACCCCTGGCACACCTCTGACACCCAGGCACACCTCTACACCTCCTGGTTCTCCTGACACTCCAGTGCACACCCCTGAGACCCTGCGCACACATCAGACACTCCCCAGGCACACCTCTGACACTCCCAGGCACACCTCTGACACCCCAGTACATCCTTGACACTGCCAGGTAGTCCTCTGACACTCCGGTACTCCTCTGGCACTCGCACACGTCTGACATCTCTAGGCACACCTCTGACACTCTGTGCCACACCTCCGTCACCCAGCCACACCCCTGACACTCCCCAGGCACACCCCTGACTCCAGACCTCCTGACACCCAGGCACACCTCTGACACCTGCACACCTCCTGACACCTGATGCACACTCTGACACCCCAGGCACACCTCAGACACCTTAGCCACACCTCACACCTGCACACCTCACACTCTGTGCACCTGTGATCCCAGTTAACTTCAGACACCTTGCACACCCCTGTGATACCCCAGGCACACAGACACTGCAGGTTACCTTCAGACACCCCAGGCACACCTCTGATACTCCCCAGGCATACCTGAGACACCCCAGGCAAACCTGAGACACTCCTAGGCACACCCCTGACACTCCCCAGGTACACTCTGACACTCCCAGGCACTCCCAGACACCCTGGCACACCCTGACACCCCAGGCACACCTTGACACTCCCAGGCACTCCACTGATCCTCCCAGGCACACCTCTGACACCCCAGGCACACCTCTGACACCCCAGGCAAACCCCTGACACCCCAGGCACACACCCTGACACTCCCTGGCACACCACAGACACCCCAAGCACACCCCACACTCTGCCCTCCCTCCTGACACCCCAGTCTACACCCTCAGACACCTGTGCACACCTAGACACCCTTGCACACCCCTGACACTCCCAGGCACATCTCTGACACTCACAGGCATACCCTCTGTCACTCCCAGGCACCTCTGACACTCCCTGGCCACACCTGACACCGCCAGGCACACCCCATACACTCCAGGCACACCCTGTACTAATTCCCAGGCACTCTCCTGACACCTAGGCACTCTGACACTCCTGCACACCTGACACTCCAGACAACCTCCTGATACCCCCAGACACCTCCAACACCTATGCACCTCTGCACCCTGGTCTCCCTGACACTCTGTCACACCTCAGACACTCTGCAACACCCTGACACCTAAGCACACCTGACACCTGCACACCCCAAACACCTGTGGTACACCTCTCACACACTTGCACACCTTTCACACTCTCAGGCACTCCTGTGACTCTCCCAGTTACACCTCTGATACTTCCAGGCACACCTGAGACACTCCCCAGGCAAACCTGAGACACCCTAGGCACACCCCTGACACTCCCAGGCACACCTGCACACTCCCCAGACACCCTCAGACACCTGGCACACCCCTGACACCCCAGGTACACCCTTGACGCCCCAGGCACCACCTGATACCCAGGCACACCTCTGACACCCCAGGCACACCCCACACCCCAGGCACACCTCTGACACCCCTGGCACACCACCGACACCCCTGCCACACCCCACACTCTGGTTCTCCTCCTGACACTCGCTGGCCACCTCAGACACTCCTGCCACACCTTAGACACCCCTACACCTCTGACACTCGTATCTCTGTCACCACAGGCATACCTCTGTCACTCCTGAGGCACTTCTGACACTCCCTGGCACACCCCCTGACACTCTCAGGCACCTCTGGCACCTCTGGCACACCTGACACCTTACACACCTCTGACACTCCAGGCACCCACTGACACCTATGAACTGCTCCTGACATTCCCAGGCACGCCCATGACACCCGGCACACCTCCGACACCCCAGCACACCCCTGACACCTGCTGCACCTCCTGACACCTCTGCACACCCCTGACTACTTGGTGACCTCCTGACAACTTGCACACCTCTGACACCCATGCTACACATCTGGACACCCTGCACACGCCTGACACTCTCAGGAACACCTCCTGACACCAGGCACACTCTGACACCCATACACCTTGACACTCCCCAGTTACACCTCGTCACTTCCAGTTACACCCCTGACACTTCCAGGCACACCCTGACACTCCAGGCACACTGCTGATACCCCAGGCACACCCCTGACACTCCCAGATACTCCTCTGACACCCCCTGGTTCACCCTCTGACACCCCAGGCACACCCTGACACTCCCCAGGCACACCTCTGACACTCCGGCACACCTCTGACACCCCCTGGCACCACCGACACTCCCAGGCACAACACTTCACACCCCAGGCACCCCAGACACACCCAGGCACACTGACACCTCAGGCACACCTCCTGACACTACAGGCACACCCCCACACCCCAGGCACACCTTGACATTCCCCAACCCCTGACACTTGCACCCCAACACCCTGCACCTCTGACACTCCCAGGAACACTTCTGACATCCCCAGTACACCCCTGACACCCCAGCCACACCTCCGTCACTCCAGTTACACCCATGACACTCCAGGCACACCCTGACACCCCAGGCACACCTCTGATACTCCCAGGCACACCTCTGACACTCCCAGGCACACCTCCTGACATCCCAGCACATCTCTGACACCCCAGTGCAACCCTCTGACACTCCCTGGTTCACCCCTGACACTCCCAGGCACACCTCTGACACTCTGGCACACCTCCTGACACTGCCAGGCACATATCTGACACTCCCAGCCACCTCTGACACCCCAGGCACCTCCGACACTCCAGGCACATCTCCGACACCCCAGGTAAACCTCTGATACTCCCAGGTACCCCTGACATTCTGGTGTACACCTCTGACACTCCCTAGGCACTCCTCTGACACCCTGGCACACCTCTGACACCCAGGCACACCTCCACACTTCCTGGTCTCCCTCCCTGACACCCCAGGCACACCCCACACCCCAGGCACACACTGACATTCCCAGGCACACCTCTGACACCCCAGGCACACCTCTGACACCCCAGGCACACCCCTTGACACTGCCAGGTACTCCTCTGACACTCCCCGGTTCTCCTCTGGCACCCCAGGCACACGTCTGACATTCCCAGCACACCTCTGACACTCCTAGTCACACCTCCGTCACTTCCATTACACCCTTGACACTACCAGGCACACCCCTGACCTCCCAGGAACACCTCCGACACTCTGGCACACCTCTGACACTCCCCAGGCACACCTCTGACATCCAGGCACCTCCTGACACCCCCAGGCACACCCCTGACACCCCCAGGCACACCTCTGACACTCCCAGGTCCACCTCAGAGACCCCAGGCACACTGACACCCCAGGTACCTCAGACACCCCCCTGGCACACCCCTGACACTCCCAGGCACACCTTGACACCCCAGGCACTCCACCGATACTCCCAGGCACACCTCTGACACCCCAGGCACACCCCACACCCAGGTACACCTCTGACACTCCCAGGCACACCTTGACACCCCTGGCACACCACTGACACCCCAAGCACACCTCTTACACCCTGGCTCCTCCCTGACACCTTGCACACACCTCAGACACCCCAGGCACACCTCAGACACTTGCACACCTCTGACACCCCAGGCACATCTCTGACACTCACAGGCATACCTCTGTCAATCCAGGCACCCTGACACCCCTGGCACACACCTGACACCGCCAGGCACACCCCATACACCTGGGCACACCCCAGACACCCCCAGGTACCCCTCTGACACTTCCAGGCACCTCCTGACACCCCTGGCACACCTCCTGACACTCCCAGATAACTCCGACCCTGGCACCCTGACACCTGCACACCTCCCACACTCTGGTCTCCTGACACACCAGGCACACCTCAGACTAACCTGCTACACACCTCCACACCCCAAGCACACCCCTGACACTCTGCACTCTGACACTGCTGGTCCACCCTCGACACCCAAGGCACACCCTGACACCCCAGGCACCCACTGACACCCCAGGAACTGCTCTGACACTCCAGGTTCTCTCTGCGACACCCCAGGCACACCTCCGACACTCCCCAGTCACACCTCCAACTCTCCCAGGCACACCTCTGACACTCCCAGGTACCATCTGACACTCCCAGGCACTCCACACTCTGCACACCCCTGACACTCCCAGGACCTCTGACCCCAGGCACCCCTCTGACACTCCCAGGCACACCCTGACACTCCCCAGGCACACATCTGAAACTCCTGCACACACCTGACACCAGGAACACCTCCGACACTCCCCAGGCACACCCTGACACCCCAGGAACACCCTGACACTCCCAGTTACACCTCCGTCACTCCAGTCACACCCCTGACACTGCACACCCCTGACACTCCTGCACACCTCTGATACTCTCGCACACCTCTGACACTCCCAGGTACTCCTCTGACACTCCCTGGTTCACACCTCTCTGACACTCCCAGGCACACCTCTGACACCCCCAGGCACACCTCTGACACCCAGGCATACCCTCTGACACCCCCTGCACACCACTGACACCCCAGGCACAACACTTCACACCCCAGGTTCTCCCCCAGACACACCCAGGCACACCTCCGACACTCTGCACACTCCGAAACCCAGGCACACCCCCACACCCTGGCACACCTCTGACACCCCAGGCACACCTGACACCCCAGGCACCCTCCAACACCCATGGCACCTCTGACTTGCCAACCTCTGACATCCCAGGCACACCTCTGACACCCTCTCACACCTCCGTCACTCCAGCCACACCCTGACACTTCCAGGCACACCCCTGACACCCCAGGCACACCTTCACACTCCAGGCATACCTCTGACACCCCCAGGCACACCTCTGACACCCCAGTCACACCTGCCACTCCAGCCACACCCCTGACACTCCAGGCACACCCCTGACACCCCAGGCACACCTCCACACCAGGCATACCTCTGACACCTGCAGGCACACCTCCGATACCCCAGGCACACCTCCTGACATCCCCAGGCACACCCCTGACACTCTGTGCCCACACCCGTCACCCAGTCACACCTGACACTCCAGGCACACCCCTGACACCCCGGTGCACACGCCTGATAACTTGCACACCTCTGACACTCCCGCACACCCTGACACCTTGCGCACACATCTGACACCTCAGGCACACCCTGACACTCCCAGGTACGCCTCCTGACACTCCAGGCACATCTCCGACACTCCCAGGTAAACCTCCGATACCCCAGGCACACCCTGACATTCCCCAGGTACACCTCTGACACCCCAGGCACTCTGACACTCCCTGGCACACCTCTGACACTCCCAGGCACACCTTCTACACTTCCTGGTTCTCCCTGACACCCCAGGCACACCCCTCAAACACCCCAGGCACACACCGACACTCCCCAGGCACACCCTGACACCCCAGGCACACCTCTGACACCCCAGGCACACCCTTGACACTGCCAGGCACCTCTGACACTCCCCAGGTACCTTTCTGACACTCCCAGGCACACGTCTGACATTCCCAGGCACACCTCTGACACCCCAGTTACACATCCGTCACTTCCCCAGTCACACCCTGACACTCCCAGGTACACCCCTGACTCTCCCACGAACACCTGACACTCCCAGGCACACCTCTGACACTCTCTGGTCACACTCCACACTCCAGGCACACCTCCGACACTCTGGGAACACCCTGACACCCAGGCACACCTGATACCCCAGGCACACCCAGACACCCCAAGCACACCTCTCACACCCAGGCACACCTCCCACACTCCAGGCACCTGTGACCTCTGCCACACCCCAGACACCCGGCCACACCCCTGAGACACCCGCACACCCCAGACACCCCAGGCACACCCCAGACACCCCGCACACCTCTGATACTTCCGAGGCACACCTGAGACATCTCTGCAAAACTGAGTCACCCCAGGCACACCCCCTGACACCCAGGAGCACCCATGACACTCCCAGGTACCCCTCAGACACCCCTGCACACCCCTGACACTCCCAGGCACACCTTTGACACTTGGTGCACTCCACTGATACTCCCCAGGCACACCTCTGACACCCCAGGCACACCCTCTGACACCCCAGGCACAACTCTGGACACCCCAGGCACACCTTGACACCCCTGGCACACCACTGACACCCCAACACACCTCTTACACCCTGGTTCTCCTGACACCCAGGCCACACCTCAGACACCCCAGGCACACCTTAGATAATCCCAGGCACACCTCTGACACCCCAGGCACATCTCTGACACCACAGGCATATCTCTGTCACCCCATTCTGACACCCCTGGCACACACTGACACCGCCAGGCACACCCCACACACTCCCCAGGCACACCCCAGACACTCCCAGGCACCTCTGACACCCCAGGTACCTCTGACACTCCCTGGCACACCTCTGACACCCCAGATAATCCTCTGATACCCCTGGCACACCTCTGACACTCCCAGGCACACCTCTGACACTCCCAGGCACACATCAGACACTCCCCAGGCACACCTCTGTCACCCCAAGCACACCTGACACTCCCCAGGACCTCCTGACACCCAGGCACCACTGACACCCCAGGCACACCTCTGACACTCCTAGGTACACATCTGACACTCTAGGCACACCTGTGACACTGCAGGAACCTGACACTCTGGTGCACACTCTGACACCCTTGCACACCTCTGACACTCCCTGCACACCTCTGACACTCCCAGATACACTCTGATAACACATGACACCTCAGACACTCCTGGCACACCTCAGACACTCCCAGGCACACCTCTGACACTCCCCAGTCACACCCCGATACTCCCCAGGCATACCCTCTGACTCTCCCAGGCACACCGCTGACACTCCCCAGGCACACTGCTGACACTGCCAGGCATACCCCTGACACCCCAAGGCACACCTCTGACACTCCCCAGGCACACCCTGTGACACTCCAGGCACACCTCCGACCACCTGGCACATCTCTGACACCCACAGGCACACCTCCACACCCAGGCACCTGACACCCCTGCACCACCCTGACCACACACCCCACACACTTGCACACCCCAGACACCTGCACCTCCTGACCCCTGCACCCCTGACACCCCTGCAACACCTCTGACACTCCCAGATAATCCTCTGATACTCCCCTGCACACCTCTGACACTCCAGGCACACCTCTACACCCCCTGGCTCCCTCTCTGACACTCCCCAGGCACACTCTGCACACTCCCAGGCACACCTCTGTCACTCCCCAAGCACACCCCTGACACCCCAGTACTCCCTCTGACACTCGCTGGTCCAATTCCCTGACACTCTGGTACACTCTGACACTCCCAGGCACTCCACTGACACCCCAGGAACTGCACTGACACTCCCAGGCACCCCAAGACACTCCAGGCACACCCGACACCCCTGTGCCGGCTAACTCCAAACAACTTGCACACCCCTGACACCCAGGCACCTCTGACACACCCCTGGCACACCCTGACACCCCAGGACCTCCTTCCTCACACCCCAGGTACCCTCTGACACCCCAGGTACACCTCTGACACTCCCAGGCACACATCTGAAAACTCCCAGGTACACGCCTGACACTCCCAGGAACAACACTCTGACAATTCTCTAGGCACACCCCCTCTGACACTCCCAGGCACACCTTGACACTCCCCAGTTACACCTCCTTCCCTGCTCCAGTCACACCCCTGACACTCCCCAGGCACACCCCTGACACTCCCCAGGCACACCCTGATACTCCCAGGCACACCCCTGACACCCCAGGCACCTCTGACACCCCTGGTCTCACCTCTGACACCCCAGGCACACCCCTGACACCCAGGCACACCTCTGACACCCCAGGCATACCTGACACCCCTGGCACACCTCACTTGCCCCAGGCACAACATTCCTTACAATTCTAGGTACTCCCCAGACACACCCAGGCACACCTCCGACACTCCCCAGGCACACCTCCTGATACCCCACACTTCACACCCCAAGCACACCTCTGACACTCCCAGGCACACCCTGACACCCCAGGCACCTCTAACACTCCCAGGCACTCCTCTGACACCCCAGGCACACCCTGACACTCCCCAGGTACACCCCTGACACCCCAGCTCCACTCCGTCACCTGTGCCACACCTGACACTCCAGGCACACCCCCTGACACCTATGCTGTCAACTCTAACACCTATACACACCTCCCTGACACCCTTGCTAGGCACACCTGACACCTGTTCAACTCTGACATCCCCAGGCACACCCCCACACTCCCCAGTTACACCTCCGTCTTCCAGTTACACCCCTGATACTTCCAGGCACACCTTGACACTCCCAGGCACACGCCTGATACTCCCAGGCACACCTCTGACACTCTCTGGCACACCCTGACACTCCCCAGTGTGCACAGCACATCTGACACTCTCAGGCACACCTCTGACACTCCCAAGCACGCCTGACACTTCCAGGCACATTCCGACACTCCCAGGCAAACCTCCGATACCCCAGGCACACCCCTGACATTCCCCAGGCACACCCCTGACACCCCTAGGCACTCCTGACACCCCCTGGCACACCTGACACCCCAGGCACACCTCCACACTCCTGGCTCCCTCCCCCCTGACACTCCCAGGTTCACCCCTGAACACCCCAGGCACACACTGTGACACCCAAGGCACACCTCTGACACTCCCCAGGCACACCCTCTGACACTCCCAGGCATACCTTTACACTGCCAGGTACTCTCTGACACTCCCAGGTACTCTCTGACACTCCCCAGTACACGTCTGACATTCCTCCCAGGCACACTGACACTCTAAAGTTACACATCCGTCACTTCCAGTTACACCCATGACACATCCAGGCACACCCCCTGACTCTCCCAGGAACACTGACACCCCAGCAGGCACACCTCTGACACTCCCAGGCACACCCCCTGACACTCTGGTGCACACTCCTGACATCCCAGGAACATCCCTGACACTCCCCAGGCACACCTCCTGACATCCTGGTGCACACTGCACTCTTGCACACCTCACACCTGCACATCTCTGACACCTGGGCAGGCACACCTCCTCTGTCACCTATGTGCACCCTGACACCCTGGCACACACCTGACACTGCCAGGTACACCCCCATACACCCCAGGCACACCCCAGACACTCCCAGGCACCCCTCTGACACCCCAGGTACTCCTCTGACACTCCCTGGCACACCTCTGACACCCCAGATAATCCCTCTGATACCCCTGCACACCTCTGACACTCTCAGATACACCTCTACACCCTGGTTCCCTCTGACACCCAGGCACACCCTCAGACACCCCAGGCACACCCCAGTCACCCCAGGCACCTCCCCAAACCTCTGCCAACCCCACAGACCACCTGCCACCTGACAACCTGCAACCCCTGACACTCGCACACCCCTGACACCTAGGCACCCACTGACACTCCGGAACTGCTCTAACACTTAGGCACCCTGCGACACCTGCTGCACACCCCTGACACTCCCAGTTACACCTCCAACACTCCCAGGCACACCCCTGACACCCCAGGTACACTCTGACACTCTCTGGCACACCCCTGACACTCCCAGGACTCCTCTGACACTCCCAGGTACCTCTCTGACACTCCCAGGCACACCTCTGACACCCCAGGCACACATCTGAAACCCCAGGCACACGCCTGACACTCTCAGGAACACTCTCCGACACTCCCAGGCACACTCTGACACTCCCAGGCACACCTTGACACTCCCCAGTTACACCCGTCACTTCCAGTTACACCCTGACACTCCCAGGCACACCCCTGACACTCCCAGGCACACCTCTGATACCCCAGGTACACCTCTGACACTCCTTGTCCACCCTGACACCCCAGGCACACCTCTGACACCCCAGGCACACCTCTGACACCCCAGGTACACCTCTGACACCCCTGCACACCACTGACACCCATACAACACTTACACTTGCACTCCCTCAGACACACTCCAGGCACACCTCCTGACACTTGCACACCTCCGATACCCCAGGCACACTTCACACCCCCAGGCACACCTCTGACACCCCAGGCACACCCCTGACACCCAGAGGCCTCCAACACCCCAGGCACCCTCTGACACTCCCAGGCACACCTCTGACATTCCCCAGGCACACCTCTGACACCCCAGTTCCTCCGCTTCCAGCCACACCCCTGACACTCCAGCACCCCCTGACACCCCAGGACACCCCACACCCCAGGCACACCCCTGACACTCTCCGATACCCCAGGTCAACTCTGACATCTGCACACCTCTGACACCCCAGCTCACACCCACACCCAGTCCCACACCCCTGACACCCCAGGCACACGCCTGATACCCCAGGCACACCTCTGACACTCTGCACACCTCTGACACCCAGGCACACATCTGACACCTGGTACACCTCTGACACTCCAGGCACGCCCACACTTCCAGGCACATCTCCGACACCCCAGGTAAACCTCCGATACTCCCAGGCACACCTCTGACATTCCAAGGCACACCTCTGACACTCCTAGTACCCTCTGACACTCCCTGCACACCCCTGACACTCCCAGGCACACCTCTTACACTCCCTGGTTCTCCCTGACACCCCAGGCACACCCCAAACACCCCAGGCCACATCAGACACCCCAGGCACACCTCTGACACTCCCAGGACACCTCTGACACTCCGGTACACCCTGACACTGCCAGGTACCCTCTGACACTCCCCAGGTACCTCTGACACCCCCAGGCACACGTCTGACATTCCCTGGGCACACCCTGACACCCCAGCCACATCCGTCACTTCCAGTTACCACCTGACACCCCAGGCACACCCCTGACTCTCCCAGGAACACCTCCGACACCCCAGGTACACCCTCTGACACCCAGGCACACCTCTGACACCCCAGGCACACCTCCGACACTCCCAGGAACATCCCTGACACCCCAGGCCACCCCTGATACCCCAGGCACACCCCAGACACCCCTGCACACCTCCCCACACCCCAGGCACATCTCTGACACCACAGGCATAGCCTGTCACCCCAGGCACCCCTTGACCCCCTGGCACACACCTGACACCGCCAGGCACACCTCACACACCCAGGCACACCCTGACACTCCTGCACCCCTGACACTTGCACCTCTGACACCCCTGCACACCTCTGACACTCCTAGATAATCCTCTGATACCCCTGCACACCCCTGACACCCCAGATACCCCCTCTTAATCCCCTGGCTCCTCTGACACCCCAGGCACACCCCGACACCCCAGGCACCTCTGCACCCCAGGCACCCCAAATCCCCAGGGCACCAGACACCCCAGCAGGGCACCTCTGACACTCCCAGGCACCTCCACACCCCAGGCACACTCCCACACCCCAGGCACTCCACTGACACCCCAGGAACTGCTCTGACACTCCCAGGCACTCCCTGCGACACCTGCACACCCGACACTCCCCAGCCACACCTCCAACACCCCAGGCACACCCCTGACACTCCCAGGCACTCCTCTGACACTCCCTGGTACACCCCTGACACTCCCCAGGACCTCTGACACTCCCCAGGCACTCCTCTGACACTCCCCAGGCACACCTCTGACACTCCCAGGCACACATCTGAAACTCCCAGGCACACGCCTGACACCTCAGGAACACTCCCACACCCCAGGCACACCTCTGACACTCCAGGCACACCTTGACACCCCAGCCACACCTCCGTCACTTCCAGCCACACCTGACACCCCAGGCACACCCCTGACACTCCCAGGCACACCCTGATAATCCCAGGCACACCTCTGACACTCCAGGCACTCTCTGACACCCCTGGTTCACCCCTGACACCCCAGGCACACCCTGACACCCCAGGCACACTCTGACACCCCCAGGCATACCTCTGACACCCCTGGCACACCACTGACACCCCTGCACAACACCTACACTGCACCTCAGACACACCCACACCTCCGACACCCCAGGCACACCTGACACCTGGCACACACCCTGACCCACACCTCTCTGACACTCCCCAGGCACACCCCTGACACTCCCGGGTACTCCTCTAACACTCCCAGGTACTCCTCTGACACTCCCCAGGCACACCTCTGACATTCTGCACACCTCTGACACTCCCAGTTACACCTCCGTCACTCCAGTTACACCCCTGACACTTCCAGGCACACCCCTGACACTCCCAGGTACACCTCTGATACTCCCAGGCACTCTGACACTTCCAGGTACACCTCTGACACTCCTGGTTCACCTCTGACACCCCAGGCCACCTCTGACACTCCCAGGCACACCTCTGACACCCTCAGGCACACCTCTGACACTTGGCACACCTCTGACACTCTAAGGCACACCTCTGACACCTACACCTCTGACACCCCAGGTACACCACTGACACTTGCACACTCACACCCCAGGCACCTCAGACACACCCAGGCACACCTCGACACCCCAGGCACACCTCTGACACTCCCCAGGCACACTTCTGACACCCCAGGCACACCTCTGACACTCCCCAGGCACACCCCTGACACCCCAGGCACTCCTCTAACACTCCCAGATACCCTCCTCTGACACTCCAGGCACACCTCTGACATTCCCCAGGCACACCCTGACACCCCAGCCACACCTCCGTCACCCAGTCACACCCCTGACACTCCAGGCACACCCCTGACACCCCAGGCACACCCCACACCCCAGGCACACCTCTGACACCCCTGCACACCTCCTGATAATCCCCAGGCACACCTCCTGACATTCCCTAGGCACACCTCTGACACTTCTGCCACACCTCCACACTTCCAGTTACACCCCTGACACTTCCAGGAACACCCTGACACTCCTGCACGCCTGATACTCCCCAGGCACACCCTGACACCTCTCTGGCACACCTCTGACACTCCCAGGCACACATCTGACACTCAGGCACACCTCTGACACTCCAAGCACGCCTCCGACACTTCCAGGCACATCTCCGACACTCCCAGGTAAACCCCGACACTCCCAGGCACACTCTGACATTCCCCAGGCACACCCCTGACACTCCCAGGCACTCCTCTGACACCCCCTGGCACCTCCCTGACACTCCCAGGCACACCTCACACTCCTGGTTCTCCCCTGACACCCCAGGCACACCCCAAACACCCCAGGCACACCAGACACTCTGCAGGCACACCTCTGACACTCCCAGGCACACCTCTGACACTCCCAGGCACACCCTTGACACTGCCAGGCACTCTCCTGACACCCCAGGCACTCCTCTGACACTCCTGTGCACACGTCTGACATCCCAGGCACACTCTGACACTCCTAAGTCACACATCCGTCACCTACACCCATGACACCCCAGGCACACCCTGACCTCCCAGGAACACCTCTGACACTCCAGGTACACCTCTGACACCCCAGGCACACCTCTGACACTCCCAGGCACACCTCACACACCCTGCAGGAACATCCCTGACACTCCCCAGGCACACCTCTGATACCCCAGGCACACCCCAGACACTCCCCAGGCACACCCCACACCCCAGGCACATCTCTTGACACCCACAGGCACACCTCTGCTCACCCCAGGCACCCCGACACCCCTGGCACACACACCTGACACCGCCAGGCACACCCCACATACACCCTTGCACACCTCAGACACCCCAGGCACCCCCTCTGACACCCCAGGCACCCTCTGACACTCCCTGGCACACCTCTGACACCCCAGATAATCCCTCTGACACTCCCCTGGCACACCTCTGACACTCTGCTGACACACCTCTACACTCCCTTGTCTCTCCCCTGACACCCCTGCCCTCTGACACCCCAGGCACACCCCAGTCACCCCAGGCACCCCAAACACCCCAGGCACTTCAGACACCCCGCAGACGCACCTCCTGACACTCCCCAGGCACCTCTGACACCTAGGCACACTCTGACACCTGCACCCACCGACACTCTGTGAACCTCTGACACTTGGTGTCTCTGCAACACCCCAGGCACACCTGACACCCTGTCACACCTCCAACACTTGCACCCTGACACCTTGCACCTCTGACACTCTCTGGCACACCCCTGACACTCAGGACTCCTCTGACACCCCAGGCACCCTGACACCCCAGGCACACCTCTGACACTCCCCAGGCACACACATCTGAAACTCCCAGGCACACGCCTGACACTCCAGGAACACCTCCGACACTCCCCACGTACACTCTGACACTCCCCAGGCACACCTTGACACTCCCAGCCACACCTCCGACACTTCCAGCCACACCCCTGACACTCCCCAGGCACACCCCTGACACCCCAGGCACACCTCTGATCAGGCACACCTCTGACACCCCAGGCACCTCCTGACACCCCTGATCTCACCTCTGACACTCTGACACCCCAGGCACACCTCTGACACCCCGCATATCTCTGACACTCTGGTACACCACTGACACCTGTGACAACACACTTACACCCCAGGTACCTCAGACACACCCAGGCCACCTGACACCCCAGGCACACCGATACTCCCAGGCACACTTACACCCCAGGCACACTCTGACACTTCTGCACCCCTGACACCCCAGGCACTCCCTCTAACACTCCCAGGTACACCTCTGACACTCTGCACACCTCTGACATTCCCCAGGCACACCCTGACACCCCAGCCACACCTCCGTCACTCCAGCCACACCCCTGACACTCTGCACACCCCACACTCCCAGGCACACCTCTGACACCCCAGGCACACCTCCGACACCCCATGCACACCTCTGACATCTCAGGCACACCCCTGACACCTATGCGCCTGACACCTGTGCACCTCCACACTCTGGCACACCTCTGACACCCTGTACACATCTGACACTCTCAGGTACACCCTGACACTCTGGCACGCCTGACACTTCCATGCACATCTCTGACACCCTGCAAACTCTGATACCCTGTGGCACACCTCTGACATTCCAGGTACACCTCTGACACTCCTAGGTACTCCTCTGACACCCTGGTACACCCCTGACACCCCAGGCACACCCCTACACTCCCCTGGTCTCCTCCCTGACACCCCAGGCACACCCCAAACACTCCCAGGCACACATCAGACACCCCAGGCACACCTCTGACACCCCAGGCACACTCTGACAACCCAGGCACACCCCTTGACACTGCCAGGCACCTCTGACACCCCAGGCACCCTCTGACACCCCAGGCACACGCCTGACATCTCTAGGCACACCCCCTGACACCCCTGTGTACACATCCTCACTCCAGGTACACCCATGACACTCCCAGGCACACCCCTGACCTCCCAGCACCTCTGACACCCCAGGCACACCCTTGACACCCAGGCACACCCTCTGACACTCCCAGGCACACCTCCCACACCCCTGCAGGAACACCTCTGACACCTGGCACACCCCTGACACCCCAGGCACACCCCCGACACCCCAGGCACACCCCCACACCCCAGGCACACCCTGACACCCCAGGCATATTCTGACACCCCAGGCACCTGACACCCCCAGCCACACCTGACACCCCAGGCACACCCCACACACCCAGGCACACCCCAGACCTACACCCACTGACACTCTGGCACCTCCTGACACCCCTGCACACCTCTGACACCCCAGACAACCTCTGACACCCCCAGTAACACCTCTGACACCCCCAGACACACCCCTTACACTCCCCTGGTCTCCCTCTGACACCCCAGGCACACCTCTGACACCCAGGCACACCTCCACACCCCAGGACACCCCCTGACACTCCAGGTAGACTCCTCTGACACCCCAGGTACACCTCTGACACTCCCCAGGTACACCTCTGACACTCCCAGGCACACTTCTGACACTCCCAGGCACACCCCTGACACTCTCAGAACTCTCCGACACTTGGCACACCCCTGACACCCCAGGCACACCTCTGACACCCCTGGCACACCTCTGACACTCCCCAGGCACTCTGAGTCATGACACCCCAGACACCTGCCACACCCCTGTGACCTTGCACACCTGACACCCTGTCACACTTCTGACACCCCAGGTACACCCTGACACCCTGCACACCCCTGACACCCCAGGTACACCCTGACACTCCCCAGGCACACCTCTGACACCCAGGCACATCTCTGACACTCCCCTGGCACACCTCCTGACACTCCAGGTACACTCTGACATTCCCAGGCAACTGTGACACTCCCCAGGCACACCTGACACTCCGGCACACCTCTGACACCCCAGGCACACCTCTGGACATCACCAGGAACACCTCCGACATCCTCAGGCACACCCGTGACACCCCAGGCACACCTGACACTCCCAGGCACACCCCTGACACTCTGGTACACATCCTGACATCTCTGTGCACACCTGATATCTCAGCACACCTGACAACTCTGCACCAACCTCTGACACCCCAGGCACCCCTGACACCCTGCACACCTCTGACATCTCAGGCACACCCAACACTCTGTGCACACCCCTGACACTCCCAGGCACACCCTGACACTCCCCAGGCACACCTCTGATACCCCATGCACACCTCTGATACCCCAGGCACACCTCTGACACCCCAGGTACACCCTGACACTCCCTGTCTCACCTCTGACACCCCAGGCACACCTCTGACACTCCCTGCACACCCTACACCCCAGCACTCCCAGGACACTCCAGGCACATCTCCTGACACTCCCAGGCACACCTCCGACACCCCCAGGCACACCCCTGACACCCCAGGCACACCTCTGACACCCAGGCACCTCTGACACCTTGCACACCCCACACTCCTGTTCTCCCCTGACACCTTGCACCTCACACCCCAGCACACCTCAGACACCCGGTACCTTCACCTCTGGACACTCTCAGACGCCTCCCTGGTACACACTTTCACACCCCAGGTACACCTCTGACACTCCTGCACACCCCTGACACTCCCAGGATTCCTCTGACACTTCCCAGGCACACCTCTGACACTCCCAGGTACACCTCTGACACCCCAGTACACATCTGACACTCCCAGGCACACCCCTGACAACCTCAGGCACACCTCCGACACTCCCAGTCACACCCCTGACACCCCAGGCACACTTGACACCCCAGGCACATCCTCTGACACTCCCAGGCACACCTCTGATACTCCCCAGGTATACCTCTGACAGTCTCAGGTACAACTCACTGACACCTGCACACCGCCTGACACTCCAGAACACTCTGACACCCATGACACCAGACACCTGTGCACACCTCTGACACCCCAGGCACACCTGCCACTCCCCCTGCACACCTCTGACACCCCAGCACACTTTGACACCCCAGGTACACCCCACACACCCCAGGCACACCTCCGGACACTCCCAGGCACACCTCTGACACTGCCACCCCACACCCCAGGCACACCTCTGACACCCCAGGCACACCCCCAGACACCCCAGGCACACCCCCGATAATCCCAGGCACACATCTGACACTCCACAGGCACACCTGAAACTCCCAGGAACACTCCTGACATCCCAGCAACACCTCTGACACAGGCACACTCCTGACACCCCCTGGCACACCTGACACTCTGGTGACACCTCTCACACCCTGGCACACCCCAGACACCTCTGGCAGACCCTGCACACCCCAGACATCTTGCACACCTCCCTGACACTTGCCACACCCCTGACACCCCAGGTCTCTGTCTGGACCCCCAGGTACACTTCTGACACTCCCCAGGCACACCTCTGACACCCCTGCACACATCTGACACCTGAGGCACACTCTGAAACCCAGGCACACCTCCGACACTCCCAGGCACACCTCTGACACTCCCAGGCACACCTCCAACACTCCAGGTGCCACCCCTGACACTCCAGGCAATTCTCCACACTCTGCACACCCCCTGACACCCCAGATCACTCCACACCCCAGGCACACCCCTGGACACCCCAGGCACACCTCCGACACCCATGCACACCCACGACACTCCCCAGGCACCTCTGACACTCCCCTGGCACACCCCTGACACCTCAGGCACACCCTGACACCTCCAGACACCCCTCTGACACCCCTGGCACACCTCTGACACCACGGCACACTCAGACACCCAGGCACACCTCTGACACTCTAAGCACACCCCTGACACTTCCAGGACCCGTCTGACACCCAGGTACCCTCTGACACCCCAGGCACACCCTGACACTCCCAGGTACACCTCTGACACCTGAGGCACACCCCTGACACTCCCCAGGAACACCTCCTGACACTCCCCAGGCACACCTCTGACACCCCCAGGCACACCTTGACACTCCCAGGCACCCCCTCTGACACTCCCAGGCACACCTCTGATACTCCCAGGCATACCACAATCCCAGGCACACCGCTGACACTCCCAGGCACACCGCTGACACTGCCAGGCACCTCCTGACACCCATGCACACTCCTGACACTCCGCACACCTCAGACACACCCTAGGCACACCTCACCCCAGGCACCTCTGACACTCTGGTGGCACACCTCAGACACTTGCACACCCTCACACACCCTTAAGACATCACACCCCCAGGCACCCCTGACACCTCGCTGCACTTCTCCACACCCCAGGCACACCTCAGACACCCCAGGCACACCTCCGACACTCCCCAGGCACACCTCAGACACCCCCAGGTTCACCCTCTGACACTCCCAGGCACACCACTGTCACCCAGGCACACCTCTGACACCCCAGCCACACCTCAGACACCCCCAGCCACACCTCCTGCACCCAGGCACACCTCGAGCCCCAGGCACACCTCCGACACCTCCAGGCACACCCATGACACTCCCAAGAACACCCAGACACTTGCACACCCTGACACTTGCACCCCTCAGACTTGCACACCTCTGACACTTAAGGCACACCCCTGACACTCTGGAACATCTCCACACTTGTACACTGACACTCCCAGGCACACCTTGACACTCCCAGTTACACCTCTGACACCCCAGTTACACCTGGACACTCTGGGGCACACCCCTGACACTCCCAGGCACACCTCTGATACCCCAGGCACACCTCTCTGACACTCCCCAGAACCTCTGACACTCCCCTGTTCACCTCTTGACACCCCAGGCACACCTCTGACACTCCCAGGCACACCCCTGACACTCCCCAGGCACACCTCTGACACTCCCCTGGCACACCACTGACACCCCAGGCACAACACTACATCCCAGGCACCCCCTGAGACACATCTGCACACCTCTGACACTCTGTGCACACCTCGATACCTTGCACACTTACACTTAGGCACACCTCTGACACTTGTACACCCTGACACTTGTGCACTCTCTGACACTCTGGTACACCTCTGACACTCCCAGGCACACCTCTGACACTCTCTGGAACACCTCTGACACTCTCAGGACACATCTGACACCTTGGTACATCCCTGACACTCCCCAGGCACCCTCCACACTCCAGGCACATCTCTGACACCCCAGGCAAACCTCCTGACACCCCCAGGCACACCTGACATCTCAGGCACAACTTCTGACACCCTAGGCACCACCTGGACACCCCAGGCACACCTCCCACACTCCTGGTCTCCCTGACACCTAAGCACACCTCAGACACCTGAGGCACACCCTGCACTACTTGCGCACACCTCTGACACTTGCACACCTCTGCTCACCCCAGGCACATCTCTGACACTACAGGCACACCTCTGACACCCCAGGCACACCTCACACTCCTGAAGCACACCCGACACTCCCCAGGCACACCCCACACACCCCAGGCACACCCCAGACACTCCCCAGGCACACCCCTGACACTCTCCAGTACCCTCTGACACTCCCCTGCACGACTCTGACACCCAGGTACTCCTTGATACTCCCCTGGTACACCTCTGACACCCCCACAATTCCACACTCTGTCTCCTCCACCAGACACCCAGGCACACCCCTGACACCCCAGGACACTTCTGACTCCAGGCACACCTCTGACTCCCAGGCACACCTCCCTGATACCTCATGGCCCACACTTGCGGCACCTCCTGACACCCCCAGGTACACCTCTGACACCCATCCACACTCTGACACCTGACACCCCTGACACTCCCCAGGTACACCTCAGACACCCCAGGACACTCGACATTCCCAGGTACACCCTGACACCCTGGGCACACCCTGACACTCTAGGACTCGTCTGACACTCCCAGGTTCTTCCTCTGACACTCCCAGGTACACCTCTGACACTCCCCAGGTACAACTCTGACACTCCAGGCAGCATACCTCTGACACTCCCATGCACACCTCTGACACTCTGGTGCACACCGCTGACACTGCCAGGTACACCCCTGACACTCCTGCACACCTCCGACACTCCAGGCACACCTCAGACACCCCAGGCACACCCTCTGCCACCTCCAGGCACACCTCTGACACCTGGTACACCTCAGACACCCCACACCCACACCTCTGACACCTCCCCACACCTGCACCCTCAGGGACACCTGGCCTGACACTCCCCACACACCTGGCACTCCACTGACACCTGCACACCCCTCAGACACCCCTTGGTCACTCTCAGACACCTCCCAGGTCACACCTCCTGACACTCTGCACACCGCTGTCACCCAGGTACACCTCTGACACTCCCCAGGCACACCTCTGACACGCCCAGGCACACCTCTGGCACTCCCAGGCACACCTCTGACACCTCCCAGGCACACCTCTGACACCTCTGCACACCTCCACACCCCAGGCACACCCACACACCCCAGGCACACCCATGACACTCCCAGGCACACCCTGACACTCCCTGCACACCTCTGACACCCCGCACACCCCTGACACTCCCAGGTACACACCTGACACCCCAGGCACACCTCTGACACTCTCCAGGTACACCTCCACACCCCAGGTACACCTCTGACACCCCAGGCACACCTCTGACACCCCAGGCACACCTTGAACACTCCCAGGCACACCTCTGACACCCCCAGGCACACCTCTGACACTCTCTGGCACACCTCTGACACTCCCAGGTAACTCTGACACTCCCAGGTACACCACTGACACTCCCAGGACACCTCTGACACCTCTAGGCACACCTCTGACACTCCCAGGCACACCTGACACCCCTGGCACACCTCTGACACCCCAGGCACATCTGACACTCTCTGGCACACCCCTGACACTCCCAGGCACACCCTGGCACTCCCAGGTACCCTGAGTAACCCTGGAGGAACTCCTGACACTCCTAGGTACGCCTGCGACACTCCCCAGGCACACCTGACACCCCAGGTACACCTCCGACACCCCAGGCACACCCCCTGAAACTCCCAGGCACCTCCTGACACTCTCTGGCACACCTGACACTTGTGACCTCCCACACTCCCAGGTACCTCTGACACTTCTGTTAACTCTGACACTCCAGGCATACGCTTGACGCCTTGTGAACACTCTCCCGACTTCCCAGACACTCTCCTCACACGTTACACTCTGACACTCCCCAGGTACACCTCTGACACACCCAGGTACACCTCTGACACTCCCCTGGGGCAATCCTCTGACACCCCAGGTGCCACCTCTGACAAATTCCAGGCACACCTCTGACACCCAGGCATACCTCTGACACCCCAGGCTACACTCTGACACTCCCTGCTAGCCACCTGTGACACTCTCAGACACACTCTTGACACTCCCAGGTACTCCCCCAGACACACCCAGGCACACTGCATGAACTCCGAGGCACACCTCCTGACACTTGCACGCCCTGACACCTGGCACATCTCTGACACCCACAGTACACACTCCCCAGGCACCCTGACACCCCTGCGCCACCTGACACTGCTGCACACCATAACACCCCAGGCACACCCCAGACACTCCCAGGCACACCCCACACCCCAAGCACACCCCTGACACTCCTCAGGACTCCTCCTGACACCCCCAGGCACCCTCTGACACCCAGGCACACCTCTGACACCCTGGCACACATCTGACACCCCAGGCACACCCTGACACCTCTCAGGAACACCTGACACTCCTAGGCACACCGACACTCCCAGGCACACCTCTGACACTCCTGGCACACCCCTGACACCCCAGACACCTCCTGACACCCATGACACCTCAGACACCTGCACACCCCAGACACCTAAGGCACACTCTGACACCTGCACACACCTGACACTCCAGGCACACCCCTGACCTCAGGAACACCTGACATCTCAGGTACACCCCGGACACTCGCAAGTACACCCTGACACCCCTGCACACCTCTGACACTCCCAGATACTCTCTGACACTCATGATACACCCCAGACACTCCCAGGCACACCTCATAAACCTGTGGCACACCTCTGACACCCCAAGGCACCCCTGACACTCCCCAGAGACTCCCAACACCCCAGGTACCTCTGACACTCCCCAGGCACACCTCTGACACCCCAGGCACACCTCTGACACTCCCAGGCACACCCCTGACACTCTCAGGAACACTCTGACACCCCCAGGCACACCTCTGATAATCCCCAGGCACACCTTGACACTCTGGCACCCCTGACACCTCTAGGTACACCTCTGATAATCCCAGGTAACTCTGACAATCCTCACGCACACCTCTGACACCCTAGTACACCACTGACACTTGCACACCCCTTACACTCCCCGGTTCTCCCTGACACTCCCCAGGCACACCTCAGACACCCCAGGCACACCTTAGACACTCCCCAGGCACACCCTGACACCCCAGGCACATCTCTGAAACCACAGGCACACCACTGTCACCCCAGGCATCCTGACACTCCCCTGGCACACACCTGACACCCCAGGCACACCTCACACACCCCAGGCACACCCCCAGACACCCCAGGCACACCCCCTGCCACCCCAGGCACTCCCTCGACACCCCTGGCACACCTCCTGACACTCCCAGATACCCTCGATACTCTGGCACACCCTGACACTTGCCACTCCCCACACCCTGGATCTCCACTGACACTCGCACACCCCAGACACTTGCACACCTCAGACACTTGCACACCTCTGACCTCCCAAGCACATCCTGATACTCTCAGGGACCTCTCACACCCGCAATTCTCTGACACACCCAGGCACACCTCTGACACTCACATGCACATCTGATACTCCCCAGGCACACCTGACACTCCCAGGAACACCCCACACCCCAGGCACACCTCCCACACTCCAAGGCACCCTATGACACTCCCAGGTACTCCCAGACACCCCTGGCACACCTGACACCCAGGCACACCTTGACACTCCAGGAACCCACTGATACCCCAGGCACTGACACCTGGCACACCTCTGACACTCCGGCACACCTCTGACGCCCCACACCCCTGACACTCTAGGCACACTCCAACACTCCCAGGCACACCCCTGACACCTGCACCTCTGACACCTCTGGCACACCCCTGACACCTGGTGCACACTCTGACACTCGAGGCACCTCACTGACACCCAGAACTGCTCTGACACTCCTAGGCACGCCTGCAACACTCCCAGGCACACCCGACACCCCAGGTACACCTCCAACACTCCCAGGCACACCCCTGACACTCCTGGTACCTCTGACACTTGCACACCTCCAACACTCCCAGGCACACCTCTGATACTCCCAGGCATACCTCTGACAGTCCCAGGCACACCGCTGACACCCATGCACACCCCAGACACTCCAGGCACACCCCAGACACCCCAGGCACACCCCTGCCACCCAGGCACACCTCTGACCCCAGGCACACCTAGACACCCGCACACCACACAACTCAGGCACACCTCCCCACACCTAAGGCACTCTGACACTGGCTGGCACTCTCCACACCCCAGCCACACCTCAGACACTTGCTACCACCCCAGACACCCCAGGCACACCCCTGACACCCCAGGTTCACCTCTGACACCCCAGGCACACCGCTGTCACTCCCAGGCACACCTCTGACACTCCCAGGCACACCTCCGATTGGCCAAGGAACACCTCTGGCTCTCCCAGGCATACCTCAGACACCCCAGGCACACCTCTGGCACCCCAGGCACACCTCCGAAACCCCAGGCACACCTCGACACTCCCAGGCACACCCATGACACTCCCAAGCACTCCTCAGACACTCCCTGGCACACCCTCGACACTCCCAGGCACACCTTGACACTTCCAGGAACCCACTGATACCCCAGGCACACCTCTGACACTCCCCAGGCACACCTCTGACACTCGCACACCTCTGACACTTGCACACCTGACACTCCCAGGTGCACACCTCCAACACTCGCACACCCCCTGACACCCCGGTGGCACTCTCTGACACTCTCTGGCACACCCCTGACACTCCCGCACACTTCTACACTCCCCAGGTACTCCACTGACACTCCCAGGAACTGCTCTGACACTCCTAGGCACGCCTGCGACACTCCCAGGCACACCTCCGACACCCCAGGCACACCTCCACTCCCGGCACACCCCTGACACTCCCGGCACTCTGACACTCTGGCACACCCCTGACACTCCCAGGACTCCACACTCCCCAGGCACCTCTGACACTCCCAGGCACACCTCTGACACCCCAGGTACACATCTGACACTCCCTGTACACGCCTGAATCTCAGAACATCTCCGTCCCAGCCACACCTCACTTCCACACCCCTGACACCCCAGGCACACCCCTGACACCCAGGCAAACCTCTGATACCCCATGCACACCTCTGACACTCCCAGGTACCTCTGACACTCTGGTTCACCTCTGACACCCTGGCACACCTCTGACACCCAGGCACACCTCTGACACCCCCGGTATACCCTGACACCCCTGGCACCATTGACACTCTCAGATACAACACTTACACTTGCACTCCTCAGACACACCCAGGCACACCTCCCGACACCCCAGGCACACCTCCGATACCCCAGGCACACTCTACACCCCAGGCACACCCATGACACTCCCTGCACACACCTGACACTGCCAGGCACACCTCACACCCCAGGCACACCCCAGACACCCCAGGTACCCTCTGATACCCCAGGCACTCCTCTGACACTCCCTGCACACCTCTGACACTCCCCAGATATCCTGATACTCCCTGGCACACCTCTGACACTCTGCACCTCCCACACTCCTGGTTCTCTGACACCCCAGGCACACCAGACACTCCCAGGCACACCTCTGTCACCCCTAAGCACACCCCTGACACTCTCAGGGACCTCTGACACTCCCAGGCATCCTCTGACACCCCAGGCACACCTCCTGACACTCCCAGGCACACATCTGACACCCCAGGCACACCCCTGACACTCTCAGAAACACCTCCACACCCAGGTACACCCTGGACACTCCCAGGCACACCTCTGACACTCCCTGGTACACCTCTGACACTCCAGATACTCCTCTGATACCCATGACACACCCCAGACACCTGCACACCTCAGACACTCCCCAGGCACACCTCTGACACCCAAGCACACCCCTGACACCCCAGAGACCTCTAACACCCCAGGTACTCCTCTGACACCCCAGGCACACCTGACACCCAGGCACACATCTGACACCCCAGGTACACCCCTGACACTCCTGGAACACCTCCGACACCCCAGGTACACCTCTGATACCCCAGGTACACCTGACACTCCTAGGTACCCCCTGACACCCCCAGGCACACCTCTGATAATCCCAGGCATTCCACACCCCACGCACACCTCTGACACACCCTGGCACACCAATGACACCCACATGCACACCTCCTTACACCCCTGGCTCCTCCCTGACACCCCAGGCACACCTCAGACACCCCAGGCACACCTAGACACCCCAGGCACACCTCTGACACCCCAGGTACATCTCTGAAACCCCACAGGCACACCACTGTCACCCGAGGCACCCTGACACCCTGGCACACACCTGACACCCCAGGCACACCCCACACCCCCTGGCACACCTCAGACACCTGCACACCCCAGCCACCCCAGCACCTCTGACACTTGCACACCTCTGACACTCCCAGATACTCCTCGGATACCCCCTGGCACACCTCTGACACTCCAGGCATATCTCTTACACTCCCTGGATCTCCACCAACACCCCAGGCACACCCCAGACACTCTGCAGTACACCCCAGACACTCCCAGGCACACCTCTGACTCTCCCAAGCACATCCCTGATACTTCTCAGGACTCCTCCTCACACCTGGCACCCTCTGACACACCCAGGCACACCTGACACCACATGCACACATCTGACACTCTGCACACCTCACACTCCAGAACACCTCTGACACTTGGCACACCTCCGACACTTGCACACCCATGACACTCAGGTACCCCTGACACTCCTGGTACACCCCTGACACTCCCAGGCACACCTTGACACTTCCAGGAACCCACTGATATTCCCAGGCACACCTCTGACACTCCCAGGCACACCTCTGACACTCCCAGGCACACCTCTGACGCTCCCAGGCACACCCCTGACACTCCTGGCACACCTCTGACACTCCTGGCACACCCTGACACTCCCAGGCACACTCTCTGACACTCCCAGGTACTCCACTGACACCCAGGAACTGCTCTGACACTCCTAGGCACGCCTGACACTTGCAGGACACCTCCGACACTCCCCAGGCACACCTCCAACACTCCCAGGTACACCCCTGACACTCCCAGGCACTCCTCTGACACCCCAGGCACACCTCTGACACCCCAGGCACACATCTGACACTCCAGGCACACGCCTGACACTCTCAGGAACACCTCCGACACTCCCCAGGCACACCTCTGACATTCCCCAGGCACACCTTGACACTCCCAGTCACACCTCCGTCACTTCCAGTTACACCTCTGACACTCCCCAGGCACACCCTGACACTCACAGGCACACCTCTGATACCCCAGGCACACCTCTGACACCACAGGCACCTCCTGACACTCCCCTGGTTCACCTCTCACCCCAGCAACACCTCTGACACCCAGGCACACCTCTGACACCCGCATACCTCTGACACCCCTGGTACACCACTGACACCCCAGTACAAACCCACACCCCAGGCACTCCTCAGACACCCCCAGGCACACCTCCGACACCCAGGCACACCCCACACAGGCACACTTCTTAAACTCCTCAGGCACACCTCTGACAGTCCCAGGCACACCCCTGACACTCCCCAGGTACCCTCTAACACCCCAGGTACTCCCTGACACTCCGGGCAAACCTCTGACATTCCTAGGCACACCTCTGACATTCCCCAGTCACACCTCACTCCAGCTCACACCTGACACTTGGTACACCCCTGACACCTCTACACCTCTGATTACCAGGCATACCTCTGACATTTGCACACCTCCGATACTCTCAGGCACACCTCTGACACTCCCAGGTACCTCTGACACTCCCTGGTTCACCCTGACCGTCCCAGGCACACATCTGAGACTCTCTAGCACACCCCTGACACCCCAGGGCCACATCTGACACTCCTCAGGCACGCCTGACACCCCCAGGCACGCCTCCGACACTCCAGGCACACCAACTCCAGGCACACCTGACACCCCAGGCACCTCCTGACACTCTGGCACACCCCTGACACCCAGGCACACCTCTGACACCCCAGGCACTCCACTGACACCCCAGGAACTGCCTGACACTCCCAGGCACGCCTGCGACACTCTGCGCCACCTGACACCCAGGCACACCTCCAACACCCCAGGCACACCCCTGACACTCCCCAGGCACTCCTCTGACACTCTCTGGTACACCCTGACACTCCCAGGACCCTCTGACACCCCAGGTACCTCTGACACTCCCCAGGCACACCTCTGACACTCCCCAGGCACACATCTGACACTCCCAGGCACACGCCTGACACTCTCAGGAACATCTCCTGACTCTCCCAGCTACACCTCCGTCACTCCAGTTACACCTGACACCCCAGGCACACCCCTGACACCCAGGCAAACCTCCTGATATCCCATGCACACCTCTGACACTCCCAGGCACCTCTGACACCTGGTCACCCTGACTGGCACACCTCTGACACTCCAGGCACACCTGACACTCGGTATACCTCTGACACTTGGGTACACCATTGACACTCCAGATCAACACCTTACACTCCCAGGCACCTCAGACACACCCAGGCACACCTGACACCCCAGCACACCTGATACTCCAGGCACACTTCACACTCCCAGGCACACCCATGACACCTGGCACACACTCCGACACCACCAGGCACACCCCACACACCCCAGGCACACTTCCAGACACCTGCACCTCCTGATATCCAGGCACACCCTGAGACTCTCCAGGCAAACCTGAGACACCCCAGCACACCCCTGACACCAGGTACCACTCTGACACGCACCCCTAGACACCCCTGGCACACCCTGACACCCCAGGTACACCTTGACACCCCTGGTACACCACTGACACTACCAAGCACACCCTTACACTTCCTGGATTCTCCTCTGACACCCCACACACCCCAGACACTCCAGCACACCCAGACACCCCAGGCAACCACTGACACCCCTGGCACATCCTCTGACACCACAGGCACACCTGACACCCCAGGCACATCTCTGACACCACAGGCACACCTCTGTCACCCCAGGCACTCTGACACCTGCTAACACCTGACAACCTGCTAACACTCACAACTTGCACACCTCCGACACCACAGGCACACACTCTGACACTTGCACAACTCCCTGACACCCCTGAGAACCCTCTGACACTCGCACACCTGACACTTGCACACCCACTGATACACTCCCCAGGTACCCTAGACACTCCCTGGCACACCCCACACTCCCAGGCACACCTTGACACTCTCCAGGAACACCCCTGATACTCCCAGGCACACCTCTGACACTCCCAGGCACACCTCTGACACTCCCAGGCACACCTCTGACGCTCCCCAGGCACACCTCCGACACTCCCAGGCACACCTCCAACACTCCCCAGGCACACCCCTGACACTCCCAGGCACACCTCTGACACTCTCTGCACACCCCGACACTCCCCAGGTACACCCCTGACACTCCCAGGCACACATCAGACACTCCCAGGCACACCTCTGACACTCCCCAGGCACACCTCTGACACTCCCCAGGCACACCCTGACACTGCCAGGTACTCCTCTGACATTCCCCAGGCACACCCCTGACACTCCCCAGTTACACCCTCCGTCACTTCCAGTTACACCCCTGACACTCCCAGACACTCTGGTACACTTTTGATACTCCCCAGGCACACTTGATGTTCTGTACACCCCACATTCCCAGGCACACCTCTGACACTCCAGGACACCGCTTGACACTGCCAGGTACACCCTCTCTGACACTCCTTGTACACCTCCTGACACTCCCCAGGCACACCTCTGACACTCCCAGGTACACCTCCACACTCCAGAGGTTCACCTCCTCTGACACCTGCAGGTACACCTCTGGACACTCCCAGGCACCTCTGTCACCCCCCACACACTCTAACACCCCAGGCACACCGCTGACACTCCCAGGCACACATCTGACACTGCCAGGCACACTCCGACTCCAGGCACACCCGATAACCTGCACACCTAGAGACCTAAGGCACCCACTGACACTCTGTCACACCTGACATCCTGTCACACACTCCGACACCACAGCCACACCGCTGACACCCCCAGGCACACTCTGACACCCCAAGCACTCCACTGACATTCCCCTGGTACACCTCTGACACTCCCAGGTACACGTCCGACACCCCAGAGATACACCCTGATACTCCCAGGCACATTCGACACCCCCAGTACACCTCTGACACTGCCAGGTACACGCCCAACACTCCCAGATACACCCTCTGACACTCCCTAGTACATCTCTGACACTCCCCCAGGCACACCCTCTGACACCCCTGTGTACACCTGACACCCCAGGTACACTGACACCTGCAGTCCTTCTGACACCCCAGGCACACCCCTCTGACACCCTAGGCACTCCCTGTCACCCCTGACACCCCCCAACAATCCCAGGCACAGCCAGCTGACACTCCCCAGGCACACCCCACACCCCAGGCACATTTGACACTCTGCACACCCCAGACAATCCCAGGCACACCCCACACCCCAGGCACACCCCCAGACACCCCAGGCACACTTTCACACTCCCAAGGCACTCTGACACTCCCTAGTACACCTCTGCCACTCCCAGGCACACCTCTGACACACCCATTTACTCCACTGGCATTCCCTGTGCACCTGACACCCCAGGCACACGTCCACACTCCAGATACACTCACACCCCAGACACACTGACACTCCCAGGTACACCTCTGACATCCCAGGCACACCTCTGGACACCCCAGGCACATCTCTGAAGGATTCACAGGTCTCACTCCTGACACTGCAAGGCACCCTCTGACACCCTAGGTACTCCTCTGTCACTCCCCTGATACACTCCCACACTCCCCAGGAACACATGGGACACTCCCAGGTACCCCTCCCCACACTACAGGCACACTCCGACCCCCAGGCACACCTGACACTCCAGGCACACTCTCACACCCACAGGCACACCTCCGACACTCCACAGCCACACCCTCCGACACTCACAGGTACACCTCTAACACTCCCAGGTACAACCCTGACACTCCCAGGCACCTCTGACACTCCCATGTACACCTCCTGACACTCCCAGTACTCCACAGACATTCCCTGGTACACCTCTGACACTCCAGGTACACGTCAGCACTCCCAGATACACCTCTGACACTCCCAGGTACACCCCTACACACCAGGCACACCTCTGACACACCCAGGTACTCCACTGAAACTCCCTGGTACACCCTTGACACTCCCAGCTACACCTTGACATTCCCAGTACACCCCAGACACTCCCAGGTACACTTCTCACTCCCTGCACACACCTCACACCCTAGGTACTCTCTGTCACTCCTGATACCTCTCCAACTCCCAGGTACACCGCTGACACTACCAAATACACCTCAGACACTGCCAGGTACACCTCAGACACTCCAGATGCACACCTCACACACCCCAGTACCTCAGACACTCCCAAGGTGCACCTCTGACACTCAAAGTGCACCTCTGACACTCCCAGGACACCTCCTCCCAGCACTCCCAGGTACACCTCAGACACTCCCAGGTACACCAGTGACACTGCCAGGTACACCTCTGACACTCCCCAGGTGAACCTCTGACACTCCAAGGTACATCCTGACACTCCCAGGTACACCTCTTACACTCCAAGAAATGCTCCACTGTCATTCCTGTTACCTCTGGCTACCCCCAGGTGCATCCCGACCTCCCAGATACACCTCTGACCTCCCAGGTACATCTCACAACCTCCCACACAACCTCTGACACT
>NW_024715500.1:0-8060 GCF_018991925.1 Homarus americanus
CCTCAGACACTCCTACGTACACCTCTGACAGTCCCAGGTACACCTCAGACACTCCCAGGTACATCTCAGACACTCCTAGGTACACCTCTGACACTCCCAGGTACTCCTTTGACACTCCGTGGAACTCGTCTGACACTCCATGGTACTCCTCCTACACTCCCAGGTACACATCAGACACTCCCAGGTACACCTCTGACACTCCCAGGTACACCTCAGACACTCATAGGTACACCTCTGACACTCACTAGTACTCCTGTGACACTCCGAGGTACACCTCAGACACTCCCAGGTACACCTCTGACACTCCCAGGTACACCGCTGTCACTCCCAGGCACACCCCTGACACTCCCAGGTACTCCTTCTGACATTCCCTTGTACACCTGTGACACTCCCAGGTACACATCCGTTACTCCCAGGTATACCTCTGACACTCCCAGGTACACCTCTGACACCCCCAGGTACACCTTTGACACCCCCAGGTACACCTCTGACACCCCCAGGTACACCTCTGACACTCCCAGGTACACATGTGACACTCCCTGGTACACCTCCGACTCTCCCAGGTACACCTCAGACACTACCAGGTACACCACTGACACTCCCAGGTACACCTCTGACACTCGCAGGTACACCTCAGACACTCCCAGGTACACCTCTGACACTCCCAGGTAAACCTCTGACACTCCCAGGTACTCCTCTGACGCTCAGTGGTACTCCTCTGACACTCCGTGGTACTCCTCTGACACTCCCAGGTGCACCTCAGACACTCCCAGGTGCACCTCTGACACTGCCAGGTACACCTCAGACAATGGCAGGTACACCTCAGACACTGCCAGGTACACCTCAAACACTCTCAGGTACACCTCAGACACTCCTAGGCACACCTCTGACACTCCCAGGTACACCTCTGACACTCCTACGTACACCTCTGACACTCCCAGGTACACCTCTGACACTCCCAGGTACACCTCTGACACTCCCAGGTACTCCTCTGACACTCCGTGGTACTCCTCTGACACTCCGTGGTACTCCGCTGACACTCCCACGTACACCACAGACACTCCCAGGTACACCCTCTGACACTCCCAGGTACACCTCTGACACTCCTAGGTACACCTCTGACACTCCCAGGTACACCTCTGATACTCCCAGGTATACATCTGACACTCCCAGGTACACCACTGACACTCCCAGGTACACCGCTGACACTCCCAGATACACCGCTGACACTGCCGGGTACACTTCAGACACTCCCAGGTACACCTCCGATACTCCCAGGTACACCTCCGACACTCTCAGGTACACCTCTGACACTCCCAGGTACACCTCAGACACTCCCAGGTACACCTCCGACACTCCCAGGTACACCTCTGACAATACCAGGTACACCTCTGACACTCCCATGTACACCTCTGACACTCCCAGGTACACCTCCGACACTCCCGGGTACACCTCCGGCACTCCCAGGTATACTTCTGACACTCCCAGGTACACCTCAGACACTCCCAGGTACACCTCAGACACTCCCAGGTACACCTCAGGCACTCGCCAGGTGCACCTCAGACACTCCCAGGTGCACGTCTGACACTGCCAGGTACTCCTCAGACCGTGCCAGGTACACCTCAGACACTGCCAGGTACACCTCAGACACTCCCAGGTACACCTCAGACACTCCCAGGTATACCTCAGACTCTCCCAGGTACACCTCCGACACTCCCAAGTACACCCCTGACACTCGCAGGTACACCTCAGACACTCTCAGGGTACACCTCAGACTCCCAGGTACACCTCTGACACTCCCAGGTACACCTCTGACACTCCCAGGTACACCTCTGACACTCCCAGGTACACCTCAGACACTCATAGGTACACCTCTGACACTCCCTGGTACTCCTGTGGTACTCCCAGGTACACCTCAGACACTCCCAGGTACACCTCTGACAGTCCCAGGTACACGTCAGACACTTCCAGGTACATCTCTGACACTCCCAGGTACACCTCTGACACTCCCAGGTACTCCTCTGACACTCCGTGGCACTCGTCTGACACTCCATGGTACTCCTCCGACACTCCCAGGTACACATCAGACACTCCCAGGTACACCTCTGACACTCACAGGTACACCTCAGACACTCATAGGTACACCGCTGACACTCACTAGTCCTCCTGTGACACTCCCAGGTACACCCCAGACACTCACAGGTACACCTCAGACACTCCGAGGTACACCTCAGACACTCCCAGGTACACCTCTGACACTCCCAGGTACACCGCTGTCACTCCCAGGTACACCCCTGACACTCCCAGGTACTCCTTCTGACATTCCCTGGTACACCTGTGACACTCCCAGGTACACATCCGTTACTCCCAGGTACACCTCTGACACTCCCAGGTACACCTCTGACACCCCCAGGTACACCTCTGACACCCCCAGGTACACCTCTGACACCCCCAGGTACACCTCTGATACTCCCAGGTACACCTGTGACACTCCCTGGTACACCTCCGACTCTCCCAGGTACACCTCAGACACTACCAGGTACACCACTGACACTCCCAGGTACACCTCTGACACTCCCAGGTACACCTCAGACACTCCCAGGTACACCTTTGACACTCCCAGGTACACCACTGACACTCCCAGGTACTCCTCTGACACTCCGTGGTACTCCTCTGACACTCCGTGTTACTCCTCTGATACTCCCAGGTACACCTCAGACACTCCCAGGTGCATCTCTGACACTGCCAGGTACACCTCAGACACTCCCAGGTACACCTCAGACACTCTAGGTACACCCTCTGACACCAGGCACACCTCTTCTGACACTCCAAGGTACACCTCTGACACTCCCCAGGTACACCTCTGACACCCCAGGCACACCTCCTGACACTCCCAGGTACTCCCTCTGACACCTGCAGGACTCCTCTGTCACCTGTGGCACTCCGCTGACACCCACGCACACCTTGGTGACACACTCCCTAGGTACACCCCTGTGATACTCCCCATGCACATCTCAGCAGGACACTCCCAGGCAAACCCCCTGACACTCCCAGGTACACCTCCGATACTCACAGGTACACCTCCGATACTAGCAGGTACACCTCTGACACTCCCAGGGACTACTCTGACACTCCCAGGTACACCTTTGACACTCCCAGGTACAACTCTGACACTCCCAGGTACACCTCTGACATTTCCAGATACACCTCTGACACTCCCAGTGTAAGGGCAGAAAACGATCCTCCGGCTAGTTACCGCTGCTAACTCGCTCGTTTGCTGGTGCAGACGACACTTGGGGTGGTTGGACGGAGGTGATAACGGCAGCAACCCTCACCGCCGCGGCAGATTCAACCCAGCCGCCATACCGTCAGTATCTAGCTACCCTGCTGTCCGTCAAATTCTGGCTGTGATCTCATCATAGGTCCTGGACTCGTGGGCTGTGTTCCCAGACCTTCACCTATCAACTGCCAACTCTCTGGTCATCTACCACTACCGCATACCACGACCATCAGTTCATCACATTCCGTCGGTGCCCCGGTGTTCTCCTGCCTTTTCAAGACGTTGCTGAGTGTGGAGCGAAGTGGACGCTTCCCTGCCCTGAGTGTGCATCACCGCGTTCCAGAACCTTCCCCCAGGGCCACTGCCGTAGGAAATATTTGTTCATTGTTTGATTCCATTAATTGCTGACTCCCCTTTATTGTTCGATTCTATCAATTGTTGACTCCATTTAATTGTTTGATTCAATTAATTGCTGACTCCCATTATTTGTTTGATTCCTTTAATTGTTTGCTTCCATTAATTGTTTGACTCCCGTAATTATTTGATGTTTGTTGAGTGGTGTCAGAGTTTTGTGTTATATTTTTATAGTAAAGAGATGCCAATCTCTAACGGTTGTTTGTTATTCCTCGGAAAACCATGGTCCTTGACTTTCCTTTATTAAGATCCTGATTAGCCTGGTAAGGGATTTCTATCCCTAAGTCCTAGGCCTTTACAAGTGGCGACCTTGCCAGGATTGTCTCTGACCTTTGGTTTCTGAGGTTTAACATTCGTTCCGGTGTTGTTGTAAGTCGCCGTGAGCGCGCCACCTTGCTGTCTGTGGCCCGGAAGCAAGTGTTGTTCAGTGGTTATCCCTTCCTTCTGTGTGCTAATTTTGTTGCTCTCCCTTGTACTTGGGAAGTTAATTAGTGTTGGTTGGGGTGCACTGTGGATGCTGTCATAGCATATATGTTGTTGTTTCACCTGGTGCGGTTTCGTTACCCTGAGGTGATTCAGCTGGGCTGGGTGCGGAACGAGGTTCCCTCCAGTCGGATCAAATCATTTACTGGTCTGATTGAGCCACTAGGTGAGTTACCTTTGGCTATTTGCGGGATAAGTTGTTTGTTTTTTCCTTTGTTCTTGGCCTTTCGGATCATTATGTCTGCTTTTGAGGTGTGGAAAGGTCAAGCGGTGGCCCTGGGTCTGACAGGTAATGACATTGGTCAGTATGTGGTCACCCAACAGAATGCCGAGAGAGAGGAACGTCAGAGAGAGAGAGAGGCACGTCAGAAAGAGAGAGAGGAACGCCAGAGAGAAAGAGAGTTGGAGGAACGTGAGAAAGAAAGAGAGTTCGAATTAGCTAAGTTGCAGGCAGAAAAGGACCTAGAACTGGCTAGGATTAATGCTTCAAGTAGACCAGCATCCTCTGGCCATATACAGGACAATGTGGTAAAACCCAGCTTGCCTGTGTACCGTGAAGGAGAAGACATCGCCTCCTACCTTGTTAGGTTTGAGCGGGTAGCTGAGCTGCTTGGTGTAGCCCCAGATAGCTATGCTGTAAGGTTGGGTAGCCTACTGAGTGGTAAGCCGGTAGAAATTTACGTCCCTGTCTGCCGACATCACCCGAGATTACTTCTTGTTGAAGCAAGCTCTCTTGCGAGGATTTTGCAAGACTTCTGACGGTTATCGTGCTGATTTTCGCAGAACGAAGATTAGAGAGGGAGAAACGTACCAGCAGTTTTCGATTCACCTGGGTCGTTTATTTCAACAATGGCTGGAGACATCAGGGGTTGAAGAAACCTTTGAGTCTCTCTCTAACTTCATGATATTAGATCAGTTTTTGTCTTCTCTACCTCCAGACTTGGGAATTTTCATCAAAGAACACCAGCCAGCGACGCTTGGAGAAGCTGTGCATCTTGCCGACAACTGGGCGTCTGCTCGCAACGCCTACCCCAAGTCTTCCCCTCCTGTAGTGAAGATTGCGAAGCCTCTGTCCTCCGAGGAACCATCCCCAGGAGTACACAAGAGTAGTTCACCAGCCGTGCGGTGTCACAGCTGCGGAGGAGAAGGGCACATTCGTTCTCGCTGTCCCAGGAATCCCATCGCCTTCAAGACTGCTGACACTCAACCCAGCAACAAGGTCGGATTCTGTTTGGAGGTCAGGAGCTGCCCCCGTTATTGTGTCAGTGGAAGAATCAATGGGTCTAGGGCATCTACTTTCATCAGGGACACTGGTTGCTCGTGCATTATTGTCTCTGAAGAAGCCCTGCCTGACGCTGACATCTCCAGCTGCCCGAAGGTTAGTGTCGCCGATTATTTAGGTCGTATTGACCAGTTCCCTGTTGTTAGGTGCTACCTGCGTTGCCCCTATTTCACTGGTTGGTCTAATGTGGTAAGAGCTCCCATTAAATGTGCAAGTGCCCTCATTGGTAATGTTCCCGGTGTTCGTGACCCTAACGACCAGGAAACGTTAAAACTCTCCTCGCCACCAGCACTAGTCTCCTCGCCACCAGCACCAGTCCCCACGCCACCTGCTGAGGACGACGACTCGCCACCTGCCGAGGTCGCCTCGCCACCCTCTCACGCCGCCACGCCTGCCGCCAAGGTCCAAGCTGTAGGGCCACGGACGGCGAAGGTGAAACGACCGCATCCCCTGATTCTGCCGAATTTGTTGCCACTGACTGTGACGCCCAGGGAGTTCGCCAAGCTTCAAGACTCGTGTGCCACTCTTAAGCGGGGAAGGGAGAAGGTGACTTCCGGGGAGGAGGATCAGGTGAGAGATGGGTCGGTTTATAAGTTTGTTTCTATTAATGGGGTGTTACACAGGTCTTGTGTTTCATCCAAGCGACCAGCTAAAGTAGGTCGGTTTTTACTTGTTGTCCCTGATGTTTGTCGTAGTAACATTCTCTCTGTAGCTCACAAGAGCTCTCTTGTAAGTCACTGTTCTCGTAGGAAAACTTATAGGAAGGTTGCTGATCAGTTTTACTGGCCAGGTATGGGAGCGGATATTAGAGCTTTTTGTAGGAGTTGTGATCAGTGCCCATGTATGTCCGCCAAGGGTAGAGTCCGTCCTGTTCCACTTGAACCCTTACCCGTCGTTGCAGAACCATCTTCTCGGGTAGCCATAGATTTTGTTGGACGATTCTCACCCCCTTCCTCTAAGAAGCCTAAATTACATCAAGCTAATTTGTTAAAGCAATATAATTGCAGGACCCACATTGCTCGTGTCCTGGACGACGTCCCCAAGCTGGAGTTAGTCGAGGCACTACCCTGCAAGAGTTCCTGTGAAGTTCGGACGCCGGAGTCTGTTGATCTCGGTTGCCAGTTGCTGCCAACACCTGACGAGATAGAAGAATCCTCTACGACAGGAAATAGGCCCAAACTTAAACTTGGACTGAAGTGGACCCCACGTGCAGTTCCTTGATACGGCCTTCGTTTTGGACATCAAGTTTCCACCTATTCTTTTCTATGACCCTTCTTTATTGTGCAATGTGTATTTAAGCATTTGTTGTAAGATGATTATGCTTTGTGTACTAATCTTAAGTTTAATCTACCTTACAGTAGATTTTTGTTGGGGGAGCAGTGTAAGGGCGGAAACGATCCTCCGGCTAGTTACCGCTGCTAACTCGCTCGTTTGCTGGTGCAGACGACCCTTGGGGTGGTTGGACGGAGGTGATAACGGCAGCGACTATCTCCGCCACGAGGAGATTCAACCCAGCCGCCATACCGTCAGTATCTAGCTACCCTGCTGTCTGACACTCCCAGGTACACCACTGACACTACCAGGTACACCTCTGACACTCCCAGGTACACCTCTGACACTCCCAGGTTCACCTCTGACCCTCCCAGGTACACCCCTGACCCTCCCAAGTACACCCCTGACACTCCCAGGTACACCACAGACACTGCCAGGTACACCTCAGACACTCCCAGGTACACCTCTGACACCTTTGGTGACCTCTGACACCCCAGGCACACCCAGACACCCCAGGCACACCCCAGACACCCTCTGCAAGCACACCTCAGACATCCCCAGGTACACCTCAGACACCCAGGTGCAGCCCGACACACCCAGATACACACCTCTGACACCCCAGGCACACCTCTGCCCTCCCTGGCACACCCCAGACACCCCAAGCACACCTCTGACACTCCCAGGTACACCTTTGACACTCCCAGGTACACCACTGACGCTCCCAGGTACACCAATGACACTCCCAGGTACTCCACTGACACTCCCTGGTACATCTGACACGCCCAATTACACCTCAGACACTCCCAGGTACACCTCTGACACTCCCAGGTACAACCCTGACACTCCCAGGTACACCTCTGACACTCCCAGGTCCACTTCTGTTACTCCCAGGTACACCTCAGACACTCCCAGGTGCTTCTCTGACACTGCCAGGTACACCTCAGCCACTGCCAGGTACACCTCAGATACTACCAGGTACACCTCAGACACTCTCAGGTACACCTCAGACACTCCCAGGTACACCTTAGACACTCCCAGGTACACCTCAGACACTGCCAGGTGCACCCCTGACACTCCCAGGTACACCTCTGACACTGCCAGGCACACCTCTGACCCTCCCTGGTACACATCAGACACTCCCAGGTACACCTCTGACACTGCCAGGTACACCTGAGACACCGCCAGGTACACATCAAACGCTCTCAGGTACACCTCAGACACTCCTAGGTACACCCCTGACACTCCCAGGTACACCTCTGACACTCCAAGGTACACCTCTGACACTCCCAGGTACACCTCTGACACTCCCAGGTACTCCCCTGACACTCC
>NW_024715501.1:0-1556 GCF_018991925.1 Homarus americanus
ATTTTCTACTTTTCGGGAAAAGTAGATTATCGACTTTTTCGGAGAGTATGTTTTGAATTTTGGAAATATTACTAATTTGCGAAGTAGATTATCATAAACAGGAAATTTGTATCATAAAAATGGGAAATATCTACTTTCCGGGAAAGTTGGATTTAGATAACCAAATTTGCCGAAAATAGATTATCATAGAAAACAGGAAATTTGTATCATAAAAATGGAAATATCTACTTTCCGCGAAGTTTCTTAGATAACAAATTTGCCGAAAATAGATTATCATAAAACGGGAAATTTGTATCATAAAATGGGAAATATCTACTTTCCGGGAAAGTTGGTTAGATAACCAAATTTGCCGAAAATGATTATCATGAAAACGAGGAAATTTGTATCATAAAAATGGGAAATATCTACTTTCCGCGAAGTTTATTAGATAACCAACTTTCCCGAAAATAGATTATCATAGAAAACGGAAAATTTGTATCATAAAAATGGGAAATATCTACTTTCGGGAAAGTTGGTTAGATAACCAAATTTGCCGAAAAGATTTCATAAAGAGGAAATTTGTATCATAAAAATGGGAAATATCTACTTTCGCGAAAGTTTCTTAGATAACCAACTTTCCCGAAAATAGATTATCATAGAAAACGAAATTTGTATCATAAAAATGGAAATATCTACTTTTCGGGAAAGTTGGTTATCTACTTCCCAAAGTAGATAGATTTTCTAATTTTCGGAAAGTAGATTATCGACTTTTGGGAAAGTAGATTTTCGTATTTTCGGGAAATATTACTTATTTTGAAGTAGATTATCATAGAAAACGGAAATTTGTATCATAAAAATGGGAAATATCTACTTTCCGGGAAAGTTGGTTGGATAACCAAATTTGCCGAAAATAGATTATCATAGAAACAGAAATTTGTATCATAAAAATGGGAAATATCTACTTTCCGCGAAGGTTGGTTATCTACTTCCCGAAAAGTAGATAGATTTTCTAATTTTCGGGAAAGTAGATTATCGACTTTGGGAAAGTAGATTTTCTCATTTCCGAAATATTACCTAATTTTTGGGAAGTAGATTATCATGAAAACGAAATTTATCATAAAAATGGAAATATCTACTTTCCGGGAAAGTCAGTTGAATAACCAAATTTGCCGAAAATAGATTATCATAGAAAACGGAAATTTGTATCATAAAAATGAAATATCTACTTTCCGCGAAGTTTCTTAGATAACTAACTTTCGAAAATAGATTATCATAGAAAACGGGAAATTTGTATCATAAAAAATGAGAAATATCTACTTTCGCGAATTTCTTAGATAACAACTTTCCCGAAAATAGATTACCATAAAACGGGAAATTTGTATCATAAAAATGGAAATATCGACTTTCCGGGAAAGTTGGTTATCTACTTCCCGAAAGTAGATAGATTTTCTAATTTTCGGGAAAGTAGATTATCGACTTTTTGGGAAAGTAGATTTTCGTATTTTCGAAATATTACCTAATTTTTGGGAGTAGATTATCATAAGAAACGGAAATTTATCATAAAAATGGGAAATATC
>NW_024715502.1:0-9959 GCF_018991925.1 Homarus americanus
CACCTGCCTCATCCACCACCACACCTTCCTCATCCACCCCTACACCTTGCCTCACCCAGCACTACACCTTCCTCATCCACCCCTACACCTTGCCTCACCCAGCACTACACCTTCATCATCCACCACCACACCTTGCCTCACCCACCTCTACACCTTCCTCATTCACCCCTACACCTTCCTCACGCAGCACTACACCTTCCTCACCCACCTCTACACCTTCCTCACCCAGCACTACACCTTCCTCATCCACCCCTACACCTTGCCTCACCCAGCACTACACCTTCATCATCCACCACCACACCTTTCCTCACCCAGCACTACACCTATCTCATACACCACCACACCTTTCCTCACCCAGCACTACACCTTCATCATCCACCCCTACACCTTGCCTCAGCCAGCACCACACACAATATCATCACCCCCTACCTTCCCTTACTCACCCAGCACTACACAGCCCTCATCACCCTACACACCTTGCCTCACCCAGCACTACACATTCATCATCCCACCCCTACTTGTCCTCCTTATTTTCACCTTCCTCATCCACCCCTACCTTTCTCTGCAGCACTACACCTTCCTCATCCACCCCCCACCTTGCCTCACCAGCTACACCTTCTCATCACCCTACACCTTGCCTCACCCAGCACTACACCTTCATCATCCACCACCACACCTTGCCTCAGCCAGCACCACACCTTCCTCTTCCACCCCTACACCTTGCCTCACCCAGCACTACACCTATCTCATACACCACCACACCTTTCCTCACCCAGCACTACACCTTCCTCATCCACCCCTACACCTTGCCTCACCCAGCACTACACCTTCCTCATCCACCCCTACACCTTGCCTCACCCAGCACTACACCTATCTCATACACCACCACACCTTTCCTCACCCAGCACTACACCTTCATCATCCACCACCACACCTTGCCTCAGCCAGCACCACACCTCAGCCATCATAACACTAGTACACTGTGTAGGCGTATGAGAGGATCACTTCCTATACAAGAGCCCAGTGTAAATTTATCTAAGCAATCAAACTTTCTTTCTCATCCTGTGTTCATTATAAGTTTTGTATGCATATTAAGAGCTTGAATCCTTATATTTTCAAGATCTATCTTAAACATGAAGCTTACTTAACAGCTTGTGGTTATACCCAGGCAGAATTTCAAGAGAATAGCTGTATATAAGCACTTAGTGTCTCCGGGGTGGTTAGAATATGTTTTTCATACTGGAAAAATATGCAGCTTTCAGGGCCTTACCATTTTTATTATGAGTAGCAATAAACATTAGATGTGGTGTTTGCAGTCAAATGGGTTTAAGTCCTAATAGGCCCGAGTCTAACCTAACCACAGTGCTAGTATACAGGTTAAGTTGAGCTAGGTTATGTTGGCATTAATTAGAACTTAGGACCCAGGCGACCAGTGGATGTTGATGCGCTAACCTCCAAGATTTTTTTAATAATCAGGCGTCCCTCAGTTCAACCTTCTATTAAATATTAGTGTTTACATGTGGAATTATTTAATACAGTTTGACAGTTTCTTTATCGGCAACAAGAGTAGTGAATAAAATATACGAGAAACGAAAAACAAAATAAAGTAGAAAAAAAATAGATAAAAGGAAAATATAATTCCATTCCATCACAGACAATCACGGCCCCTCTCTCCCATTCACCTCTTCCATATTGACTACTAAAGGTATCATCATGACTCATAACACTAACACACACACACATACACACACACATGATCCAGATCTGTCCCTCATTTTTGCAGACTCTTGCCTCTATCCGCAGCTCCATTAGTCCCTCCTCCACCATCACAAGGGGAAGTGTTGCCCAATATTACCCGCGAGGAAGGAAGGAACCAGAGAGAGATTTTCTCGTGGGGTACAGAATGAATTTTTAGTCTTTTTCAAGTTTTACGGAAGAGAGAGGATTCCCCCCCCCCCTTCTCTCTCTCTCTCTCTCTCTCAAAAGTTACTGGGAGACTGTATAATCCTAACTGCTATCAGAAGACTTCTTAGAGAGTATAAGGCTGAAGGTGAGGTTGATTATTATAGATAATGGACTGGTAGAAGACTCGGTGCAGACTGTAGTGTAAACAATTTATTCTCCATAAGTAAGATTTATGTTAAAGCCCCTGTGTGCTGAATAAACTTGTAGAGCATTTGTGTCCTAGTTATAGATTACCTGTAAAAACATGAGTCGCCTGTGTCGTGTCGTGTCGTGTCGTGTCGTGTCGTGTCGTGTCAGCCTGCTTGTGGTATGGCTAGATTTTTTACCGGTAATTAATTTTTTTGGAGTGAATATGATCTTTATTCTCATATTTTACCAATTTTCATAAACATTATTTGCTTGATTTTTTCCCTGGTCGAGTTCGAGATGCAATGGGTAGCTGGATGATAATTACTAAGATACATTCAACAACAAAACTAAATTACTCTGTACTGTAGGTTCTTTGTTGACAGAGAAAGAGAGGTATAGCCACAGTAAGATAAACTAGACGAGAGAGAGAGAGAGAGAGAGGGTGAGAGGAGAGACATAGTGTTGACAACGAATTTGCTGAGGTGTTTAAATGGGCGACGGCCACGCAGCTGAATGACTGCCTGAGGGATAGTCTATCGCCTCCTACCGTAGAGACATCTTTCGTTCGACCAACATATACCAAGAGGATATTATATTTGTTCTCGTTGGTCAAACCCTAGACCCCAAAACGTGAGTGTGATTGTGAACTATTAAATCCTCTAAAAAAACTCTAAATAACTTTAATAAGTATATTTATGTACTGTATATTGATCACATTATACAAACTGTGTCCTGATGTATCAACAGTTGTAACATGTGAGTTATGTTTAAGAGGTTAATAGGTTATGTGCTGTATATTGATCGTACTATTCATACTGTGTCCTGATATACCAGCATTTGTTATACAGTATATGAATTGTTCTTTAACAGGTTTTGACCGAATTATACTCATCGCGTCAACGACAAAGGTCTTATTATCCAGCAGGAACCAATAACGCTCCCATGAGCGTTAACACAGAGTGTCATCTACATTTCAAACAGAAAATGTTTTATACTAAAATTTCCTGGACAGTGCGCGCTTAACTAGAAATTGAAAACAAGAAATTTGCATTATACAAACGCGAAAAAAAACATTCCCTTTAAAACTTTTATTTTTTATTGTTTACACAAGCCAGATACATGTTTATTGAACGATATGATCCGGGAATACAATATGTTTTTATGAGAATACTGGTGCTATCATGTGGAGAGAGAGAGAGAGAGAGAGAGAGTCGTCACAGATCAGAGGGTGGAAGGGAGAAGTGAGGAAAGAGAAACCATGGCAACAAAAATGAAGAAATTATTAACAAATGATAATAAGAGTTTCGAGAATCAAGAAGTATAAACGTGTTGATGAAAGGACAGAGTGATATTAAGTCAAAATGTATTAAAATATTACATTAACCATTAAGTAGTGAAATGTAATGGACTTTAGTAGTGTCTATTAGCAGTTGTCTGTTTCTTCGTTGTTTGTAAAGCGATGAGAGAGGAAAAAGCTGCTTTATATTCAGGCATGTTTCTTATTACTATAGAGTTTGTTGTGTGGGAAATATTCTCACAAAAATTGACGCTGTTAGTAAACAAGAATTGTAAACATATTACTCGCAAAGTTTGTCCATAAGTAAATCTATAACATAAGCCATGCAGACCTCCATTAAAGTTTATGTCCGGGTTACAATGCGTCTCCCCTGAGAAAATTATTGTCTTAGTTTTATCCCAGAGGTTTAAACACCTTTATCTAAGAGCCATTCCACGTTCAACAATGTTTTAATTCAGTAATATATTTCACGACTGTGTAAACTTCCTTGTTAACTCATTTACAAAGGCATTGTGAACACTGGGTGACTGCCTCCACTGAGTGACTGTCTACACTGAGTGAACACTGGGTGACTGCCTCCACTGAGTGAACACTGGGTGACTGTCTACACTGAGTGACTGTCTACACTGAGTGAACACTGGGTGACTGCCTCCACTGAGTGACTGTCTACACTGAGTGAACACTGGGTGACTGCCTCCACTGAGTGACTGTCTACACTGAGTGAACACTGGGTGACTGCCTCCACTGAGTGAACACTGGGTGACTGTCTACACAGAGTGACTGTCTACACTGAGTGAACATTGGGTGACTGCCTCCACTGAGTGACTGTCTATACTGAGGAACACTGTGACTGCCTCCACTGAGTGACTGTCTACTGAGTGAACACTGGGTGACTGCCTCCACTGAGTGAACACTGGGTGACTGTCTACACTGAGTGACTGTCTACACTGAGTGAACACTGGGTGACTGCCTCCACTGAGTGACTGTCTACACTGAGTGAACACTGGGTGACTGCCTCCACTGAGTGACTGTCTACACTGAGTGAACACTGGGTGACTGCCTCCACTGAGTGAACACTGGGTGACTGTCTACACTGAGTGACTGTCTACACTGAGTGAACATTGGGTGACTGCCTCCACTGAGTGACTGTCTAGTGGCCACGACCTTCAGGCTGCCTGGCACGGTACTCCACCACCGTAGTAACTTCAATCTACAAAACAATACCGAAATACCAGACTGATTTTGAAAATACAATCTGAAAGAAGATATTTTAATGCATTTCTTAACGATAACTAAGGCGAGGTGTGGAGGTAGGAAGTCTGTGGTCGAGGGGTATGGTGGCGGGGCTGGGTGGGGCGGGGCAGGGCGAGGTGGGATAGGGCCGGGAGGATGGGGCGCCCCATCCCTCAAAGTACTCTCCCGTAATAAAACCTGACGCTTTCAATACCAACAGATGAACAGGAGCGGGCACGAGGGTAGAGGAGGGTGAGGGGGGACGCGGTGGACAATTTACAACAAGGAACACCCCTACCAGTCTTACCCCGGCCTTACCTGGACGCTGATTACATCACATCATTAGAGCAATACTGTTGTGACGGTCCACGCTGATAACATACCAGGCTGGCTGTACCCTCGGAGTGATACTTAATGACTACTTTGTCACATCTCATCTGATTGTGATTCTATGTACAGTTGCCAGCAAAAGTCCTCCCACAGCCCTGTGTAGCAGGGCTGTGGGAGGACTTTTGCTGGCAACTGTACATCAGAGGGATAGATACTGCTTTTATTGCTTCCTTTAGTACTACATCACACGAGAACCCCACAACTACAACACAACCCGATCAAGTAAGGCGCCGTAGGTTGTTGTTGTTGTTCTTGAGGTTATGGTATTATTACTGTTTCAACAACTATTACGGTGTTTTAGTTCGCATCTCTAAGTTAGTACACGGTCTATAAGGTTAACATATACAGTACACCAGTCATTATCGAACGAAAATGGTAGACATCCTCACCAACACTACACCAACCATCCCTTACCAACACCCCCCACAAACCCCTTACCAACACCCCCACAAACCACCCCTCACCATCACCCCCACAACCTTCCCTCACCATCACCTCCACAATCTTCCCTCACCAACACCCCTAACAATGACCCCCACAAACCCACTCACCAACACCCCACACACACCACCCCTCACCAACATACCGCACTACAACTACGTCAGAAATTATAAGACGCACTACAACTACGTCAGAATACATGAGACGCAGTAGGCTTATATACAGATAACCTGGAGGAGACCCTAATATATCAATACTAATAACAATAATGTTGTCAGATCATATTACTGATTTTTTCCGATATGTTGGTAGCCCTGATAGCTGCCTGACGTCATCAATTAGTGTTAAAAAGTAGGCACAATATTTCCGTGTTCATGAGATATCTTTTAGGTGTACTTGGAAAGGTTCATAATAAACGGTATGTTAACAAAAACTTATAACTTATATATGTTAATGTAAGTTTCTGTCATTTATAGTGGGTTTGGTCACCAGAATATCACTTAATTATAAAAGTAATATATCGTGTATGTCCTTATTAACTGAAATCATTGCTTTAATCTGTATATTTTAACTAATACGCGCCTGTATACTTGAAATTATTTATAGTTTCGGAGCAATATTATAGTATTGATATGTCAAAAGTAAATAGTTCGTTCCAAAATTCACGCTCGGGTGTGTGACTATGTTATTACTCAAAGAAAAATTATGCCCACTAGTAATCCTTCAGATACACATAACTGGGTTAAAACATTCATATTTTTCGTAGATAAAGGTTGGCAGATAACATACTGTAATACTAGGAAAGCGTACATTAATGACAAAGTATTCTCATACAGCCACTTATTATCATTCTCGTATATATCCGATAATACTGTGGCAAGATGTAACAAAAAAAAATTAGCCAAATTAAAACCAATTCCTCTCCCCCCCTCCTCCACACACAAGTGCATAGGGTCACCTCAGTAACGGACGAAGAAACACACCTCAACCACAAGACCATTTTATTCCCCGACGTTTACGTGCATCCCACTCCTCAGCTGAAGCCATAAGTCCTGACCTGAGTGGGTACCTTGATGTACCGAACACCTTGACATAACGTATATCAAACTACAGGAAGTTTCCATATAACATAAGGTATTTTCTTAAGCACACACCAAGATAAATGAAACTGAAGGAAGGTCAATTATAATACATTTTAACACTAACTCATAACTCTGAGGAGAGGGGCTAAAAATTATAAGCTTTTCGTTCAGTGAAGGTTTTATGTGGAGGGTCGAGGTGGAGAGATGACAGACCACACAGGTCTGATGTAAAGGCTGTCATGTGTGACGAGGTGTACACACACACACACACACACACAAATTGAAAAACAAAATTAGCCTTCAAATACCTTTTTAATACACCCTGTAACTCTCTTAATGTAAATAACCGAAATAATGTTATTTATAGGGGAGGTGGTGTGACGTAAGGGGACGTAGGGGAGGGGAGGTCTCTGTGCACTGGACAGAGGATAGGGGACAGTTGCACCGCCACACTGTTGTGTTAAGTAAGAAATACTCAAGATCTGAATGCTAATACTTACCATTTGGTTGTAGTGTCGTTGAGATAAATAACATAACATTATTACAGCCTGTCTGCTATAGTATGTGGACATTAGTCATGCTCTTCATGTCAACTTTGGGATAAACCTGAGCCATGACGAAATGTGCCTAGGCATGAAGAGAAATTGTATTTATGAGTGTTTTTTTTGTGTACGCTACAAAAATATACTATACAATATTAATAGTGAAAATATGTGTGTAATGATCAGAGGTGATACATTTCCCGTTACGTAAGTGAGATTTGGTAAACAAGTAGAAAATTAGGTGATTGGACAGAAATGCGGCAGGCAAGACTATTGACTTTGTCTCACAATCCTAGGCACCACGCCACCACCACACCACACTCCATAAAGCCTGGCACTATAACACCTTAGACTTTGCTTGAGGATAAATAAAGTGGTAGATTTTTTCCTTTGTCAGCATTTCATTGTCACTGCAGGACAGGTATTATTTACTCCACGTTAGGTGAATGAAAAGCGTCCATACTACACTAATTATCTATGTCAACGTTGCCAGGCACATGTATGGAGACAAATTATATCATTGTGGTCCCAGGCTACTGTGTGCACCTCATGTCTCACCGAGTAACTTAGAGGCTTCAGATTCACGTTCAGATACTCGCGGGGGTTCACACCTCACGGAAAGAATGGATTGACAACGCTGAGTGTACTAGTCGGAAATGTCCCCAACTGTACATAAAAAAATGAGATACTTTGGTTATATAATTAGGGAGGAGGGGATAATAACAGAAATATTAATGGACAAAGTTGAGGGTAAAAGGGCCAGGGGAAGGCAACGACTGGGGTGGATGATGAAATTAAAACCTTGGGGGGGATTGTTAAAAACAGTCCGAGAAAGTTTAGAGTGGAGGACTGTGGTCGCCAACCCTCATATATATGGGGACGGTACTCTTGATTGACTGAGGTTAGGTTCTTGATCATTTTTTTTTATTTGGTAAAAATTTATTTCCACCGCCATTTTTGGGATGTTCTTAATTAAACTGAAGAAGTTTTCTTCTATTGGAATGTTTCCTAACTTGGCTCCTTAACCCGGGCACCCGTTCTTAAAAATTACTCCTAACATTTCTGTGATAATTAAATTAGGTTAGGTTTAATTTCGTCAGCGTTTTGCGTGTTTTACCTCACGATTTCCCTTTACCTCAAAGCCCTGCCCACTCTGTGCGATAAAAATAAAATTTTCAAGTGAAAATCGAAAAATATAAATTTCCGACGAAAATGCAATAAAGTGACCATTTTCGAATCTTTACCAAGTAAGGTTAGGTTAGGTTCGGTTATATTAGGTAATGTTAGATTAGGTAGGTTTAGTTGGTTGGTTTAGTTTGTTTTAATGTAAGTGTATGATACTGCAGGTACCATGGTGCTAAAGACTGCGATAATGGTCTTAACAATTATTAAAATTAATTATTCATGACAAATTTCTGACAACAATGTAGGTTCTGGTCTAACCATGACTAAACTGATAATGACGATAAGCAAAACCACCCAACCAAATTCAACTTTAAAATATCTCAAGATCTTTAGGTTTGGTTTAATTGGTTCGTTTTGTCTGTTGTCATTAAGGCCGCGCCCAAAAACACATCGTTGCCAAAAATATGCACTAATGACTGTTTGCACTTACGGTATGACTAAGTGGTGCAGGTGCTGGTGGTGGGTGGTCAGGTCCTCAGTGACTCGAGAGACTTGTCATTCATGTTTTTTACTTTTCTTAAAGTGGGTTTGTGCCTATAATCCCCTTGCCAGGTTAGTGTCCTCGTCAGTCAGTTCGAAGGCAGGGAAAAGTTACTTCTCTTGTGAATGTGGATCACGTAAGCCTGGCGAGTTGTTAAGGTCAGTATGGATACAACATGGTGAGAGTTAAGCTTTTTGTAGGTATACAAGGTAATGTGACCAATACTACACTCGACCACCTTTACTTCCCCAACAGCAAAGTTAGGAAAACACATCCACAACTGGGTGAACTAACTCTGCTGTATATGATTGTTACACTTCACAAGGCTTATTATCTAAGTCCTGGGTGTCCATGACATCAAACCCTGGAACAATTTTACTATTTCAAGGATACTTGATTTCTACAGTTGAATCAGTGAACCTCTGACTCATTTACCACTGAAGGCCGTAGTTTGCACCACAACACTATTACCTGTAGCTTGTGTAACGTCTGGCTTGGACTCGGGGTTCAGTGATGGTGTGATAAATATTGTAATTTATCCAGGAGCCTCGTGCAGCGTCGAGATCACCACCTTCACCAGCATTTAACATGCCATTAAGAGGCTTTGGCGTGTTAAGCTTCTTCAAATGTGCAATGATCCCTTGATTCATTGACTATAACATACCAGGGGCGTTAGGAGGTAGACACTGCGGGCTGATGTCATGGTCAGGTGAACTTTCTCTTACAGACTTGGTGCATTATCTTCCCTTAAAGAGCACCGCTTTGTCGGCAGTTTTTTATATACATCTTGTTATTTGGAATGCAACTGTTTCTGAACCGCTGATAGAAAGCATTCCATTTATTTTGAACTGTTCATTTCTAATTAAAAGGACGAATGATTACTTCGCTCTACCCAAACAACCGAATCAGAGCCCAGACGACCATCCTTTTCCTAAGTTTTTCAACCATTTTTACTCTAAACTCTACTGTATATCAGAGCACTGTCGTCTCTTCTTGGCGTTCTCATAAAAACTTTAATCCTTTTTAGTCACACGCTAAGGCACTGTTGTTCATGTTAACTTACACTTTAAATCCTTTCCCCAGTTGACAACAACACGTCCACCGGCAGCCATTTAAACTCCGCTTAAAAAGATCCCACTTTTCTAATATTAACGAACCGATATATAAGATAGTACTACGTAACAATATATAAATTCGTTAATTAATTTATAATA
>NW_024715503.1:0-23675 GCF_018991925.1 Homarus americanus
TAGAGAAAAAAAGAGGCAGAGAGGAAAAGACCAGCAAGAGGGCAGTCAAGCTGAGAAATGAGGGTGAAGGAGGCAAAAGACTACAAGAAGAAAAGAAAGAATAAGCTGAGGAAAGAGTTAGAAATAGCAAAGACTACAAGAGAGAGGGAAGAATGTTTGAGGAAAGAGGCAAAGATGAAGATCACAAGAAGAAAGGGAAGAACAAGTTTATAAATGAGGGTGAAAGAGTGGTACCAAAGAAGAGGTTGAAATAAGTTGAGAAAGTGAGTGTTGGAAGAGCAAAGATCACAAGAAGAGGAAGAAGCTGTTGAGAGGAGGGTAAAAGATAAATATTCAAGAAAGAAGAGTGGGAAAGAACAAGCCAGAGGAAAGAGGTTGAAGAGGAAGATCACATGAGAGGAATAAAGCTATGAAAGAGGAAAAAGACAGGGCATCATAACATAAAAGAATAAATATGTAAATGAGTAGCAAGAGAAAAAGACCAAGGGCAAGAGGAAGAACAAGCTGAGGAAAAAGAGGCTAAGAGGAAGACCAAAGAAGAGGAAAGACAAGCTGGAGGAAAAAGAGAAGAAGAGGAAGACTGCAAGAAGACAGGGAAGAATAAGCTGAGAATGAGAGGTAAAGAGGCAAAGACCAAAAGAAGAGGGAAGAATAAGCTGAGTAAATTATGGAGGGGGTGAAGAGAAGACTACAAGAAGAGGAAGAATAAGCTGAGGAAGAGGTGCTGAAGAGAGACTACAAGGAGAGGGAAGAATAAGCTGAGTGAAAGAGGGTAAAAGAGGAAATATCTACAAGAAAGAGGAAGCAAAATAAGCTGAGTAAGAGTGTAAGATAAAAGCACTTAAAGAAGAGGAAGAGAATAAGCTGAAAGAGAAAAGAAGAGGAAAATATCAAAGAAGAGGAAGCAACAAAGCTGTTGAGGAAAGAGGTGAAAGGAGGAAATACTACAAAGAAGAGGGGAAGAACAAGCTGATAAAAGAGGGTGAAGAGAAAGACTACAAGAAGAGGGAAGAAAAAAGCTGAGGTAAGTGAGGGTAAAGAAGGGGAAGACCAGCAAAGAAGAGGGAAGAACAAGCTGTAGGAAAGAGGCAGAAAGAGGAAGATTCAAGAAGAGGGAAGAATAAAGCTGAGGAATGAGGGAGAAGAGGAAGACTAAGCAAGAAGAGGGAAGAATAAGCTGGAGGAAAGAGGTTGGAAGACAGAAGACTACAAGAGAGGGAAAGAATAAGCTGAGCAAAGAGGGGAAGAGTGAAGGAAGAAGAGGGAAGAATAAGCTGAAAAAGAGGGGTGAAGAGGAAGACGGCAAGAAGAGGGAAGAATAAGCTGAGGTGAACAGAGGTGAAGAGTGAAAGACTACAGTAAAGAGTAAAATAAATAAGCTGAGGAAAGAGGCGTTGAAGAGGAAGTATTGCCAAGGAGAGGGAAGAACAAATATGGGCAGGGTGGGGCAGGAAACATCAAGAAGAGGGAAGAAACAAGCTGAGTGAAAGAGGGTGAAGAGGGAAGAACAAGAAGAAGAGGAAGAGCCAAGTTGAGGAAAGAGGGTGGAAGAGGAAGACCATGCTAGAGTGGAAGAATAAATGGAGGAAAGAGGGAAGAAGAGGAAGACGCAAGAAGACAGGAAGAATAAGTTGGAGGGAAAGAGGTGGAAGAGGAAGACCAAGAAGAGGAAGAATAAGTTGATAGAGAGGTAAAGAGGAAGACTACAAGAAGAGTAAAAAAGAATAAGTTGAGGAATGAGGTGAAGAGGAAGACCATAAGAGGAAGAAGTCAGTTGGAGGTGAAAGAGGGTGAAGGAGGAAGACTACAAGAAGAGGGAAGAATAAGTTGAGGAAAGAGGAGGAAAAGATTGGGCAAGAAGAGGGAAGCAACAAGCTGAGGAAAAAGAGGGTGAAGAGAAGACCAAGAAGAGGGAAGAATAAATGAGAAAGAGGGGGAAGAGGAAGTGGTTTCACAAAGCAGAGGGAAGATGGGGTTGAGGAAGAGGCAGAAGAGGAAGACCAAGAAGAGGGAAATAGAAATAAGGCTTGGAGGAAAGAGGTGAAGTGAGGTATTGCTGGCATAAAGAGGGAAGAATAAAGTTGGAGGAAGAGGGCAAGAGCAAACACCACAAGAAGAGGAAGATAGTCATGTTTGAGAAAGAGGGTAAGAGTGGTAGAACAAGCAAGAAGAGGGAAGAATAAGCTGAGAAAAAGAGGTGAAGAGAAAGACGCAAAAGAAGAGGAAGAGCTGGGTTGAGGAAAGAGGGCAAGAGGAATATCTGAGCAAGAAGAGGAAGAATAAGCTGGGAGAATGAGGGTGAAGAGTGGGAAGACCAAGGCGAAGAGGGAAGAAGCTGCTGAGGAAAGAGGGAAGAAGAGCAAAAGACTACAAGAAGAGGGAAGAATAAGCTGAGAGAAAAAGGGGGTTGAAAGGAAGACTCACAAGAAGAGGAAAATAAAGCTGAAAGCAAAAGAGGGGCAAGAGGAAGACAAGAAAGGAAGAATAAGCATGAGGAAAGAGGTTGAAGAGGAAGACTAACAAAGAAGAGGAAGAATAAGCTGAGAAAGAGTGAAGAGAAGAATCACAAGAAGAGGGAAAATAGCATGAAGAATGAGAGGAAAAATGAAGAAGACCAAGGAAACGAATCAAGCTGAGAAAGAGGTTAAAGAGAAAACAACAAAGAAGAGGAAGAAAAAGCTGAGGAAAAGAGGGTGAAGAAGAGGAAGACCAAGAAGAGGAAGAATCAATATGAGAAAAGATGAAGAAGAAGCAACAAAAAGAGGGAAGAGAACTAAAGGAAGGAAAAAGAGGCTGAAGAACCCACATCCGTGGACTAAAGCAGAAGAGGACAGAATCCAGGAGCCAAGACGAAGATGAATAGACACGGAAAAGCGGGATGGTGAGCGTATCTGCCCCAGCCGCCACAAAAGTCGGCCTCCTGCATCCCAGCCCATGTATGGCGCTTATTGACCCTAGACCGGAGGCATAAACCACTGGAAAATCGTGGGATCAGCCACTGCTCATCGAAACAGCGTTTGTAGGGGAGAAACCACCACAATACTCCTCCTTCTCCCCAGGGTGGGGAGACTTGGTTGACTGTGAGACAACGGCGAGGGTGGATGAGCCGGTCACTGGATACAACTGTCTTCATAGCACACAGCCAGTGGGAGTAGAGAGGAGGAATGTGTGGAGGCGATGAATGTTAGAGTTTCACGGCAGGTACAGAAATGTCAGATGCGCCTGCTGGGGGGTGTGGGGCCTGGGTCAGGGAGCAGGCCAAAATGCAGAAGGGATGAGGCTCAGACAGCAGCTGGGTCCACAGGCAGGGTACTGGACAGAATAGGGGGTACCTTAGGGAGAAAAGAGGAGTGGGTGTGGGTCCGCACTCAGACGGCACATCTGGGCCAGTTCAGGGAGTCGGGGCGGCGTCTGAGGCAGGACGGGGTAAAGGGGTGCAGGACTTGGTGCTTGGGGCAGAAGAGGGAGCGGCTGTCTGCTTAGAGTAGCAGAGCTGCTCTAGGGTGTCTAACCCAGGTGTAGAGACAGTAGCTGTAGAGCTGATGAGAGCTGCTTCTGGTGGATAAGCCAGTCTTCCATCATTGCTTGAAGACGAGATATCAGTTTCTCTCCATCCTGTGTGGTGAATCTCGGGGTCACCATTTGTGGGGGTATGGGATGGTTCCAAGCGTTGAGTAGAAAGCTGGTTGGTGAGGATGCTCAGAGGACAGCTGTGGGTCGCCATGCTCCGGCAGGGAGCGAGGGCCGCCAGGCAGCAGCGGAGGAGGGTGGTGTTGCTGCTGCGGCAGTAAGCTAGAAGAAGAGGGCAATCACCACGAGGTCAGGTCTTTAACGGGGGTTGGCGTGGCTTAATGAGTTGACCTCCGTGATGTATGTAGCGCTGGTTGACTAGACCACGAGGCATGCACTGGGGAATTCGTGGGGTCGGCTACTCAGCGACAAACAGCGTTTGTAGGGGAGAATCACAGTTAATTTACCAGAAGGTGTGGCAGACGAGAACCACTGTTACCCGTGAGAACACAACTTTCGCTTGGACCAAGAGTGACATGTGACGTACTAACCAGTGGATTTAATATTGATTTCTTTATAAGTAATTAACGTGGCAGCGCGGATTCATGGACGCAGGTACAGAAAGGTATCTTATGGTGTGTCAGTATTAAGCACTCAGGCACACCTCACAGTTACCCTCATCGATAAGAGTATGTTAAAACGGATCGAATTTTGAGCAGGGTTGAAGAGAGAGCGTCGGTGTTGCGACGACTGACTTAAGTATATGAGGGTGAGACTTGCCTCCATGGTGTCTGTGTAAAACTTACTCTACCTCATTAAACATTTATAACCAGGTGTATTGTGGTGCTTACCTCACACACACACACACACCACACACACACACACAGGTTCTGAATACTGATGCACCAAAGCTGTCGCCTAGAAGACATACCACCTCAAGTACACATAAAGATTACACTGAAGGAGAGATCCTCGCTCTACAGTCACCAGACACGCAGCAGGAACGATAACACCGTCGCACTCAAAAGGTATAGCAGGCGGTAATGCTCTAGAGACGATGAGTGAATGTTAAACTACCTTGTACAGTAATAATGCATACAGTCGGTCCACACAATGCCGCCACATACTGTATAATATTAGTATTAAAATTCTTCACGCTCAAACAACAGCAACATGACGGACAAATTTAATTTCGCTTTTTTTATTATTCATCCCGATAATATTTACGGGTTATGGTTTTATTATTAACATTAAGTTTTCATTTCCACTGACCACACACTCCAACAGCCTGTACAGGTTCACCACACAGTGTGTCTCCAACCCAAATGCTGGGTTCACCACACAGTGTGTCTCCAACAGCCTGCAGGTTCACCACACACAGTGTGTCTCCAACAGCCTAACAAAGGTTCACCACACAGTGTGTCTCCAACAGCCTGTACAGGTTCACCCACACGATGTGTCCCAACAGCCTGTACAGGTTCACCACACATTGTGTGTCCCCAACAGCCTGTACAGGTTCACCACACAGTGTGTCTCCAACAGCCTGTGAGTTCCCACACAGTGTGTCTCCAACAGCCTGTACAGGTTCACACACAGTGTGTCTCAATTACAGCACCCTGTGCCAACAACCTGTCAGGTTCACCACGTGCCTCCAAGCCATACACAGGTTCACCACACAGTGTGTCTCCAACAGCCTGTACAGGTTCACCACCAGTGTGTCTCCAACAGCCTGTACAGGTTCACCACACAGTGTGTCTCCAACAGCCTGTACAGATTCACCCCACACAGTGTGTCTAACAGCCTGTGCAGGTTCACACAGGTCTCCAACAGCCTCTCGGGTTCACCCACACAGTGTGTCTCAACAACCTGTAAAGGTTCACCACAGTGTGTCTCCAACAGCCTGTACAGAGTTCACACACAGTGCCTCCAACAGCCTGTACAGGTTCACCACAGTGTGTCTCCAACAGCCTGTACAGATTCACCACAGTGTGTCTCCAACAGCCTGAGTTCAACAACCACATTGTGTCTCCAACAGCCTGTACAGGTTCCCACAGTGTGTCTCCAACAGCCTGTAAAGGTTCACCCACAGTGTGTCTCCAACAGCTGCAGGTTCACCACACTGTGTGTCTCCAACAGCCTGTACAGGTTCAACCACACATTGTGTCTCCAACAGCCTGTACAGATTCACCACACAGTGTGTCTCCAGCAGCCTGTACAGGTTCACCACACAGTGTGTCTCCAACAGCCTGTACAGGTTCACCACACAGTGTGTCTCCAACAGCCTGTACAGGTTCACCACACAGTGTCTCTCCAACAGCCTGTAAGGTTCACCACACAGTGTGTCTCCAACAGCCTGTACAGGTTTACCCACACAGTGTGTCTCCAACAGCCAGTACAGGTTCACCACACATTGTGTCTCCAACAGCCTGTACAGATTCACCACACAGTGTGTCTCCAACAGCCTGTACAGGTTCACCACACAGTGTCTGTCTCCAACAACCTAACAGGTTCACCACCAGTGTGTCTCCTACAGCCTGTAAAGGTTCACCACACAGTGTGTCTCCAACAGCCTGTACAGATTACATTGTGTCTCCAACAGCCTGTACAGGTTCACCACACAGGTGTCTCCAACAGCCTGTACAGGTTCACCACACACAGTGTGCTCTAACAAGCCTGTACAGGTTCACCACCAGTGTGTCTCCAACAGCCTGTACAGGTTCACCACACAGTGTGTCTCTAACAGCCTGTACAGGTTCACCACACAGTGTGTCTCCAACAGCCTGTACAGGTTCACCACACAGTGTGTCTCCAACAGCCTGTACAGGTTCACCACACAGTGCCTCCAACAACAGCCTGGGTTCACCACACAGTGTGTCTCCAACAGCCTGTACAGGTTCACCACACAGTGTGTCTCCAACAAACCTGTAAGGTTCACCACACAGTGTGTCTCCAACAGCCTGTACAGATTCACCACACATTGTGTCTCCAACAGCCTGTACAGGTTCACCACACAGTGTGTCTCAACAGCCTGTACAGGTTCACCACACAGTGTGTCTCTAACAGCCTGTACAGGTTCACCACACAGTGTGTCTCCAACAGCCTGTACAGGTTCACCACAGTGTCTCTAACAGCCTGTACAGGTTCACACACAGTGTGTCTCCAACAGCCTGTACAGGTTCACCACCAGGTGTCTCCAACAGCCTGTAGGTTCACCACAGTGTGCCTCCAACAGCCTGTACAGGTTCACCACACAGTGTGTCTCCAACAGCTGTACAGGTTCACCACACAGTGTGTCTCCAACAGCCTGTAGGTTTACCACACAGTGTCTCCAACAGCCTGTACAGGTTCACCACACAGTGTGTCTCCAACAGCCTGTACAGGTTCACAACAGTGTGTCTCCAACAACCTCTACAGGTTCACCACACAGTGTGTCTCCGTAAACACTCGCCCATTCATTGTATTTTGACTCTTAACTTTCCCTTTATAGTTGCCGGCGTCACACGTCACACTCCACAACAATCTTTATCATTCTCTCCCACACTTGAGGTCAACACTGTCTGGTGGGCGTGTGTTTGTGCAGCGGACGATCCCTTACACTAGACACAGCTCCAATACCAGCGACAAAAACAAATTGACTTCGTAGCTATTGTTTCTGAGTTAAAGTACCGACCACGAGTCTTATGGTTCTTATTTTTAATTATTCGGCCAGCGACGTTCCTGTGTGTTTGTGTGTCAGCCAAGGTTATAAAACACAGTTCACTGATGTAATGATTGTTTATCAGGCCACAGCTTACAGCCCAGAGAAGAACAACACATATAACAGTAAGAAGATGCCCACGTGGTAACCCACATAGGTTGACACACCCTACAGTGACAGTAAGACCTGACCCAGGACAGGTCACAGACAATGTATTTGAGTTAACCCTGCGACATGACCATGTTACCACCACACCTGAGCAAACAACTAACCAAACCTGACCCTGGAGAGATCAGTCTCATTGACCCAAGGGAGGTCAAGTTCACAAGGGAACCAGAATTCTCACCGCCACTCGATCAGCTCAACCCGGCGTCATGACCTTGTTAATTCAAAGAACTGCTAACCAGCCAGCACTTCTGTTACCCGGCCTAACACCCGGTCAAGACACACCCAGTATAGTGTTAATTGGGAGAGGTCATCTGCCGGCTGGAGATCTCCAATATGTAGGCCCTGCAGCCCCTTCCACGGAGATTACTTTCACATCACTGAAGACAGAAGACAGAGTCACGCTCGTCACTAGTCAAGGTCGGGAGGGAGACTTGCCTCCCCGGCACCGCATCTCCAGCTAGCAGAGTCTCCGATAGGAGACATAGTCCAGCAGCACCCGCTGGGCCTCCCTCAGGTCATACGTGAGTCATTGTCAGAGCTATAAGAACATAGGAATGGAGGAAACTGCAGCGGCCCTGTTGGCCCATATTGGGCAGTCCCGTTTACACCCAACCCCTATTGCTCATATAAGCATCCAACCTATGTTTGAAGCTATCCAGCGTATTCGCGTTGATGATGATATTTGGGAACTTGTTCCTTTCATCCACTACTCTGTTTCCAAACCAGTGTTTACCTATTTCGCGCCTAAATCTAAATTTGTCTGATTTAAAACCATTGTTACGAGTTTGCTCCTGGGTGGATAGTTTGAGTACCTTTGTAATGTCCCCTTTGTTTAGCCCTGACTTCCATTTATACACCTCTATCAGGTCGCTCTTCGTCTCTCGAGGGAGTGCAAATTAAGACGCTTTAACCTGTCTCTATACTCAAGGTTCCTAATGCGCGGGATTAGTCTTGTCATTCTCCTCTGAATTCTTTCCAAGGATTCTATATCCATTCTGTAATACGGTGACCAGAACTGAACTGCGTAATCCAGGTGTGGTCTCATAAGCGCAAGATACAGTTTTAGGATGACCTCGCTAGTCTTGTAACTAACACTCCTTTGTATGAACCCAAGTACTTTATTAGCCTTGTTACGAACAAAAACACATTGATTACTTGGCTTAAGGTTCCTACTTATCATTATTACATTATTACTAAATCTCTCTCGCAGTTGGATTTCTCAATGGCATCGTTGTACATGTGGTAACTGGTTTCCCTGTTTACATCTCCTATACTGAGTACTTTACATTTGTCCACGTTGAATTTCATCTGCCATTTTTCAGACCATTCAAAAATTTTTTTTAGATCTTCATGTAGTTTTGCGGAGTCCTCGTCAGATTTAATAACACGTCCTATTTTAGTGTCATCAGCAAATTTACTTATGTTGCTGTCTATGCCGATATCTATGTCGTTTATGTATATAATAAATAATAATGGTCCAAGTACTGAGCCTTGGGGAACTCCACTAGTGACGTTGCTCCAATGGGATTTAGTGCCGTTAATGCTCACTCGCTGTTTCCTGTCCCGTAACCACGCCCTAATCCATTAAAGGATATTAACTTTGATGCCATGTGCTTCTACCTTTCTAATTAGTCTTTCGTGGGGGACTCTGTCGAAGGCTTTGCTAAAGTCGATATATACCACATCATAATCGTGCCCCTCGTCCACCGATTCAAAAACTGATGAAAAGAATGTTAATAGATTAGTTAAGACATGAACGCCCGCTTGTGAAGCCATGCTGGGAATCATTGATCAATTGGTGCTTCTCCAGGTGATTTCGAATAGAGTTTGAAATGATTGCTTCCAGTAATTTGCCTACTATTGATGTTAGACTGATTGGACTGTAGTTAGAGGATAGTGATCTATCCCCCTTCTTGAAAATCGGTATTGCATTCGCTATCCTCCAGGATTCGGTACTACACCTGTATTTAAGGACATGTTAAACAACTTTGCTAAGGGCATACTAAGCTCTTCCTTACATTCCTTTAATACTCTGGCAAATATCTCATCGGGACCAGATGACTTATTAGGCTTTAATTTGTCTATTTGCTTACTAACATCGTTACTAGTCACTACTATCTCGCTTAATTTGTTTTCTTCACTATCTTTGAATAGAGTCGGTGCCTCGGGTATCATGTTTAAATTTTCGGTGGTGAAAACTGTTGAAAAATATTTATTCAGAATATTGCTCATTTCTCCGTCGTTATCAGTTAGCTCACCGGTATCTGACCGTATTGGTCCAATCTTTTCTCGTGTTTTAGTTTGATACATTTGATAGAATCCTTTGGGGTTTGTCTTTGCCTCCCTTGCTATCTTCACTTCATTGTTCCTCTTAGCTCTCCTTATCTCGGACTTAACCCTACTCGCCAATACCTTATAATAATCCCGGAGGTAAATGTCGCCACGATTTATCCTTCTACCTATAGCCTTCCTTTGGCCAATAATGTTCTTTAAATAATTATTTATCCATTTAGGGTCATTGTTGTCTGATCTGAGTTTTTTGTATGGTATGTTCTGCCTTTGTGCATTAAGTAACTCATTATTTAAATTGTCGTGGAACTCGGCAATCTCAGATCTCGTTATCAGGTCAGTGTCAACTGTCAGGTTCTCCCCCAGGCGTGACACCCCTTCCCTCAGCTGCCTCTTCAAACTATCAAAGTTTGCCCTTCTGAAATCTGGGACTTTTGTGGAATTTTCCTTACGTCTGTCCTGAAAATCTAACTGGAATCTAATTTCCTTGTGATCGCTGTTTGCAAGTTCGTTCCCTACCTCGACATTGCTAATGAGGTTTTCTCTGTTCGACAGAACTAAAACTAAATCGAGTATATTATTACCCCGGGTGGGTTTGGTTATATGTTGACTTAGGATACAGTCCTGGATCGTTTCGAGGAAATCCTCTGATACTGAGTTACCCGTAAGGTCAGTCTTATCTATTTGGCCAAGGTTAAAGTCGCCTACTATACAGACTTTGTTGTGTATGGAAGCCCTGCGCATTTCATCCCAGATAAGTCGCTCATTAACTCTATCAAGATTAATTTTTCCCTACCTTCGATTAACTCTATCCAAATTGTTTCCGTACTCCGCTCCGTTTTTATTTCCTTATTTATTTCACACTTCAGGTTATCCTTGATATAGATTGCTACTCTGCCTCCTTTCCTGGTCTGCCTATCGGTATGGAACAATTTGTAACCCGCAATTTGGTATTCGACAGGTAACTTACGTGAGTCTAGGTTGATCCATGTTTCAGTGAATGCTATTATATCGATTTTTTCGGTACATACCAAGGCCCTAATATCATCCATTTTGTTTCTCATACTTCTACTGTGCACGTAGTAGACATTTAAGTTAGTCGTGTTCGGAGTTCCCCCCTTTACCGCATTTAGGTTTTAACTCCCTGTCTAATTAAGTTTTGTCATCATTCCTAACACTATTTCCCTGTAATTTTTCACTTTGTTTACCCGCTCCCACTGCAGTCTCCTCCACCCCCGTGCCCATATGTTCCCCTAGTAGTTTAAAGACTTCGATATCTTCTAAACTGCCCCCTCCAGAGACCCAGCTAGGGTTGCCACCCCATCCCTAGCATAAAGGTCCCTTCTGCCGTAGAAGTTGTCCCAGTTGTCAATGAGCTATCCATAGGGTGAGTTACTTACGGTGGGAAGTGTATCCATTTTATGTTTGTGTCCGAGAGTCAGTGTTTAGTAATGTAAATATAATGTTCTAGTAACTTCGATATAATGTGTTATTGAGTAAATAATAAATAACAGTACTTAGAATTGGTGTTTAGAAAAATTCCCCCTACGACCATAATGCCAAGTTGTAAATAACTAACCGGCCACACTACAACCTTCCTCACTTTGCAATCCTACAACTAAATATTCTATCTATACTCTTTACACTTAAATCCCCCTCATTACACTAAGTACTAGCAATACGGTGGTAAGCACGAGGTGCAGGAAACTAGTCACTGTCAGCTGTGAAACTGTTCCAAAGATCAGGTCACAACTACGAATGTTTGAGAGAAATGACCAGACTGGTGACCTTGATCGATGGTTGTGCCGAAGAGGAAACTCAATGAACAATCATGTGAAAATTTCATAACTAATATTTGAAAAGTGAGGAAGCTAACAATCAATGACCTTTGTTGGTAATGAGACGATGATCATAATGCACCTTGGCTGACCATCTGTGACAGTGGACGAGTTGTCGGTCCTGGGTAAACACAAGAAATACACTCTGCCACGTTCATAGAATGATGTGGTATATATAACTTGTAATAAAAATTTATTACTCTGAAAACAGGGCCGCCATTTGCAACGACGTCACACCCTACCCTGCAGACGACGCTCCCCAACAAACTCACAGCTGCAGTCGGAGGTAGTAGAAAGGATGGCCTCTTGAGACCCCCAGGTAAGTTTTAAGGGCGTTTTTTATGGTCTAAGTCTAAGTCATGGACATTTCGGAAGTGAAGAAATGTGCCGTGAAGAGCAGCTTCAAACATAGGTTGGATAGTTGTATGAGCGATAGGGGTTGGGTGTAAATGGGACTGCCCAGTATGGGCCAATAGGCCCGCTGCAGTTTCCTCCATTCTTATGTTCTTATGGACATAAAAAACTCCCATGTTCACATCAGCTCAGCTGTCATGTACTCTTACCTGGTAGACTTTCTCTTTTTTTTCAGTGCATTTACAGAGTATATCAGTACTAGATGGAGATACGAGTCAATTTAGAAGTAATGACATTGTCTGGACTTTGTTTTGATAATGTCTGATGCTAGGTAAACATGACAACATAGTGCTGTTATTGTTTTGATGATTCACTAATGAACCACTGGGATATATCAGCATTTATATTAATTAAAGGCTGAAAGTTTTACTATAACTACCATAAGTATTTGTATGTTTAGATCCGAGATAGGCTGTAGGGGGTAAATTAAGTTTGGGTCATCTCTGTACTTAGACATGTAGACTATGTTTGTTTTCTGAAGGTTTGTGATGTGTTATGAACGATTTACACCTTCAGTTATATCATAAATCACTAGTCTTGAGTTACTACCCCCCCCTTACCGGTATAAGTTAAGCTAACATTATAACTCATCATAACCTAACCTAACCTACCTACCCTAACCTACCCTAACCTACCCTAACCTACCCTAACCTAACCTAACCTACCTTAACCTAACCTGTGACCTGTATTTTCTTATGCGATCGAAAAATGTTTTGCGACAGACATCCTGTAGAGATAATGTGTCTTATTGCTTTAAGTACTTAATCCCATAGTTAGGATCTTAAGGTTAACCAGATGACCAAAACCAAAATAATACCAATATTGGACAGCTAATATCCAGTGAATTAGTTAAAGTGCTTAATAATATTTTTATATTCAATGTAGCAAAACTGTGTTGCACAATAAAGCACAATTAATTATCTAATATTTATTTACAGAGCCGTTCAGCCGAGAAGGTTGCACAACTACTTCCAGGGTTCATCAAGGCAGATGAAAGAAATTTACCAAAAGTCGATGTGTTTATGATATTAGAGTATTATCAAGAACTCCGCCATCCAGCTGTGACGCACGTTAAATAACACCTGTCACCTGATCATCCCCTGGCCATGGTCGTCCCTAGTCCTTCCACAACATCAAATATGGACATCAGTGACGAAAACTTACATTTACCATACACGAAATAGAGAACAGTGATGAAAACTTCCCTGTTAGAGTCATCGGCCTTTTGGGTCATTTTGGCGGCCAGCAAGTAAATACACACGATGATACTTGAGCAGTAATTTATTTTAACCTAAAAATAATGTATGTCTGTGTACATCAACTTAATACTCACATCAAAATGATCTTCACAACAGTACATGCTGGAGTAAGAGCATTCGAGCAGCAGGCCGCCATCTCTATCACCTACAGTACTGCATGGTGTTAAACTATCACCTACACTACTGTATGGTGTTAAACTATCACCTACACTACTGTATGGTGTTAAACTATCACCTACACTACTGTATGGTGTTAAACTATCACCTACACCACTGTATGGTGTTAAACTATCACCTACACTACTGTATGGTGTTAAACTATCACCTATACTACTGTATGGTGTTAAACTATCACCTACATTACTGTATGGTGTTAAACTATCACCTACACTACTGTATGGTGTTAAACTATCATCTACACTACTGTATGGTGTTAAACTATCATCTACACTACTGTATGGTGTTAAACTATCACCTACACTACTGTATGGTGTTAAACTATCACCTATACTACTGTATGGTGTTAAACTATCACCTACACTACTGTATGGTGTTAAACTATCACCTACACCACTGTATGGTGTTAAACTATCATCTACACTACTGTATGGTGTTAAACTATCACCTACACTACTGTATGGTGTTAAACTATCACCTACACCACTGTATTGGTGTTAAACTATCACCTACACTACTGTATGGTGTTAAACTATCACCTACACTACTGTATGGTGTTAAACTATCACCTACACTACTGTATGGTGTTAAACTATCACCTACACTATTGTATGGTGTTAAAGTATCACCTTCACCACTGTATGGTGTTAAACTATCACCTTCACCACTGTATGGTGTTAAACTATCACCTACACCACTGTATGGTGTTAAACTATCACCTACACTACTATATGGTGTTATACTATCACTAACAGCAGGTCGATCAGCGGCGGTACTGTCATCAAGGTCAGTACCTAACAGAGGAAACAGAAGCAGGAACACGACACACCCGGTAAGCCTCGTTTTAACCCGCGGCGGACAAAGACAGAAGCAATAACACTCTCCCACAACACAAACAAGATCAACAACAAAAGTCAGAACCAATATCCGGACTCTTGAGTAAAACTTTCCACCAAAAAACTTTTAATTTGGTAACACTGAGCCACGGAAGACAGCTGCACCTGATGGCTCTTGTCTGAACCACAGCTGCACCTGATGGCTCTTGTCTGAACCACAGCTGCACCTGATGGCTCATGTCTGAACCACAGCTGCACCTGATGGTCCTTGTCTGAACCACAGCTGTACCTGATGGTCCTTGTCTGAACCACAGCTGTACCTGATGGTCCTTGTCTGAACCACAGCTGCACCTGATGGCTCTTGTCTGAACCACAGCTGCACCTGATGGCTCTTGTCTGAACCACAGCTGCACCTGATGGCTCATGTCTGAACCACAGCTGCACCTGATGGTCCTTGTCTGAACCACAGCTGTACCTGATGGTCCTTGTCTGAACCACAGCTGTACCTGATGGTCCTTGTCTGAACCACAGCTGCACCTGATGGCTCATGTCTGAACCACAGCTGCACCTGATGGTCCTTGTCTGAACCACAGCTGTACCTGATGGTCCTTGTCTGAACACAGCTGCACCTGATGGTCCTTGTCTGAACCACAGCTACCTGATGGTCCATGTCTGAACCACAGCTGCCTGATGGTCATATCCTGAACCACAGCTGCACCTGATGGTCCTTGTCCTGAACCACAGCTGCACCTGATGGTCCTTGTCTGAACCACAGCTGTGCCTGATGGTCCTTGTCTGAACTCCCAAGCTGCACTTACAGAGTAATTCCTTGTCTGAACCACAGCTGCCACACCTGATGGTCCTTGTCCTGAACTCCACAGCTGCACCTGAGTGGTCCTTGTCTGAACACAGCTGCACCTGATGAATTCCTTGTCTGAACCCACAGCTGCACCTGATGGTCCTTGTCTGAACCACAGCTGCACCTGATGGTTCTTGTCTGAGCTCACAGCTGCACCTGATGGTCTTGTCTGAGACCACAGCTGCACCTGATGGTCCTTGTCTGAACCACAGCTGCCTGATGGTCCTTGTCCTGAACCACGCTGCACCTGATGGTCCTTGTCTGAACCACAGCTACCCTGAGTGGTCCTTGTCCAGACCACAGCTGCCTGATGGTCCCTTGTCTGAACCAGCTGCACTGATGGTCCTTGTCTGAACCACAGCTGTACCTGATGGTCCTTGTCTGAACCACAGCTGCACCTGATGGTCCTTGTCTGAACCACAGCTGCACCTGATGGTCCTTGTCTGAACCACAGCTGCACCTGATGGTCCTTGTCTGAACCACAGCTGCACCTGATGGTCCTTGTCTGAACCACAGCTGCACCTGATGGTCCTTGTCTGAACCACAGCTGCACCTGATGGTCCTTGTCTGAACCACAGCTGCACCTGATGGTCCTTGTCTGAACCACAGCTGCACCTGATGGTCCTTGTCTGAACCAGAGCTGCACCTGATGGTCCTTGTCTGAACCCACAGCTGCACCTGATGGTCGCCCATCTGAACCACAGCTGCATCTGATGGTCTTGTCTGAACCACAGCTGCACCTGATGGTCCTTGTCTGAACCACAGCTGCACCTGATGGTCCTTGTCTGGAACCACAACTGCACCCCTGGTGGTCCTTGTCCTGAACCACAGCTGCACTGATGGTCCTTGTCCTGAACCACAGCTGCGCCTGATGGTCCTTGTCTGAACCACCAGCTGCACCTGATGGTGTGTCTAGTCCCTGGCTGCACCTGATGGTCCCTTGTCTGAACCGCCGATGGTCCTGTCACCACAGCTGCACCTGATCGCTGTCTGAACACAGCTGCCCGTGGTCCTTGCGAACCACAGCTGCACCTGATGGTCCTTGTCGAACCACAGCTGCCTGATGGTCCCTTGCAGACACAGCTGCGATGGTTTGTCTGAACCACAGCTGTACTATGGTTCTGAACCGCACCTGATGGTCCTTGTCTGACCACAGCTGCACCTGATGGTCCTTGTCTGAACCACAGCTGCCTGATGGTCTTGTCTGAACCACAGCTGCCTGATGGTCCTTGTCTGAACCACAGCTGCACCTGATGGTCCTTGTCTGAACCCAGCTGCACCTGATGGTCTTGTCGAACCACAGCTGCACCTGATGGTCTGTCTGAACCCAGCTGCACCTGATGGTCTTGTCTGATCCAGCTGCACAGTGGTCCTTGTCTGAACCCGTACTGATGGTCCTTGTCGAACCACAGCTGCACCTGATGGTCCTTGTCTGAACCACAGCTGTACCCAGTGGTCCTTGTCTGAACCACAGCTGTGCCTGATGGTCCTTGTCTGACCACAGCTGCACCTGATGGTCCTTGTCTGAACCACAGCTAACACGCAGTGGTCGCTTTCTCAGACACAGCTGCCTGATGGTCCTTGTCTGAACCACAGCTGCCTGATGGTCCTTGTCTGAACCACAGCACCTGATGGTCCATGTCTCTGGTTAATCTTCATTGTGAACACGTTGGGTTAGTTTAGTTGGGTAAAAACGGGTTAGGTTAAGGTTAGGTAAAAGGCGGGTTAGGTTAGGTTAGGTTAGGTAAAAAGCGGGTTAAGTTAGATTGGGATTAGTAGGTTAGGTTTGGTAGGTTTGAATCATTAGGTTAGGTAAAATGTTGGGTTAAGTTAAGTTAGGTTAGGTAAGGCGGGTTAGGTTAGGTTAAGTTAAGTAAAAGGCGGGTTAGGTTAGGTAAAATGCGGGTTAGGTTAGGTTAGGTTAGGTGGAGGGTTAGGTTAGGTTAGGTTATGCTCTGATATCTTTCTCACGGGACTTGAGGGGTTCGAGGGTATATCCATGATTACGACAATATCAAGACATTTAAAGAGTCCTCGTTAACTCAAATTGTAATCAGTATACTTATAACATTACCAAACACAACAACACCTGTAACTAAATAATTGTTATAATTCAAATATTTCTCCAGCAAAAACAACAACAAGAACCAAGAACAATAAGAATAATAATAAGAATAATAAGAGAATAATAACAATAATAATGATAACTAACAAAAAAATAATAATAATAACAATAATAATGATAACAATAACAACAATAACAATAATATAATAATAATAATAATACAATAATAATGATATAATAATAACAATACAATATAATAATAATAATAATAATAATAATAATAATTTTATAGAGGACTACAGTTTGTATCAAGAAAGAGGCCCCAACTGAAGGCCACAATCAATAGCAACAGACGAGCGGCGAGGAATCAAAGCAATATTTCCATTAGGAGAATGCTAAGGACTGTGAAGGGCAGCACCATATTGAAGTGGAGAATCCGATTGTGTTGCACAGGAAAATGCACGTCACTGCCTTGCAATATATCGGCAAATGCACGTGTTTCGGGGAATTTTATCGTCGAGGATATTTGGTTTGATCTGCTGCGAGAACAAAAAATATCTGGGTCCTGAATATGCCTCCTAATATAAGGAGAATTGTCTGTGTGGTGATACTACTGAGGCCATCCAACGTGACATTACTTTGATCCTACAGAGGTGGTGCAAGAGTTAGGTACAGTATAACGTAGTGATTTATGGTGATAGTGGCAGAGTGTGAAGATGATGGCGGGTAACCAGACTTCGTGAACAATGACCCTAACAGCCACTCCCGCCTCGTTATAGGTTCCCTATCATCCTCCACCTGTAAAGAAAATTATAATACAAATACAATATAGACCTTCTCTTCACCACCTAACATGTCATATAATCCCTAGTAATCAACCTGAACGGGAGGCAGTACAGGTTGATCAAAACTTCTGAGATGATATATCCTCGTACAGAGACTGAGAAAAGGTGAGGCACACGACACGACATCAAAATATCAAGAGACTCAACCATGAGAGACACTTTCTATATCATTAAATGAGGATAAAAACACAGTTAAATCTCTACCTAGTCTCCAAGTTATCAAAAATCATACGAACACGGTGTTGTATCTTACTGACAGCCCAGACTACAAGCAAGGACCAATACTGTATCCGGGCTTAACGACCAACAACTCGGCAAAACCAGACAATATAAACACACACACAACTACTACTGCACCAAATGAGTACTGTTGATCATCAGCAATGATACAATGTTACCAGTTATTAAAACGTCCACCTTCATTGGTGAGTTCTGAATGACTCGAGAGCCACGATACGGGACTTGCAAGGTCGTCCGCAAAATGTTGCACGTTTGAGGCTACTCCCAGTGCAGGAGGGAACACCGGCAACGACTCTTTCCGGCGTGGTGCTTGTCTGCACTCGGTAATGCAGTCAGGCCCCAACCAAAGTATTGACACCTTCTCGTGTGATGCTCCTCAAGTGTTACAGTGTGGATTGATCGTCTCCCCGGGTGAGGGTCAGTTAGGCGACTGTAAAGTACATGCTTTACATACTGTCATCCACGCAGTTAACCTGACCAGTCAACGTGGTTGGTGTCAGCGAAATACTGGCATTTGTTCTCGTCTTCCCATCGAACGTAAGAATGGAACGTAAACTACGTTGGTGAAAGTTCTCAAGTGCCTTAGGTACCTCATATAGCGACCCATGTCTTCGCCATACAACAAGTGGAAAGATCACACCATGATACACGTGCAACTGAAATAATTTAATCCCTACAGCTGAAAGACACGGTATGGAGTCACCCAAAGGCAGAGATGCATCTGATCCGATGTTGAGAATCTCTTCATCGATGACTGCGGGTGAAACAGGTAGAACAGTACTGAAATTGAAGTAACATTAGAGGCAAAGGCGTTAAACTGAATGGATGGTGCAGGTGGCTTGAAACAAAGAGGCAATCTCAAAAGAGAATCTGAGTTTTACGTACATTCACCACAAAGGTTGAAATATTACGCACTCTGCGTAGATGTTCCAGGATCTCCTGCAGGTCACGCCGTTCAGTGTCGAGCAACAAAAGTGAGGTCGTTTCATACAAATTCAGTAATGGAAGCTGCTGACACCTTTGTTCTTGCCTGAGTCGTCTTATCTGAAAAGACCTTCATCTGGACTCGATGTCCACCCAGCTAAATTGGCATAGAACAGTAGAGGCAGCCACGAAATCGGAAAAGAGTTGGTTCCAGTACACAAACTTGTTTAACCTTTGTTTGGTGGAAATAACTCGAACGGTTTCCGCCATTATGGGCACTGACATTCATCACAGTAAGGGTTGCCTCCCACAGTGGCGATGAACATTTGGGGGCAACAAAACGACGAGTCCAGAAACCACGTTGACCGAGTGGAAGGCCTGTAACGACAATGAAAGGTCCATGCACAGGTCGGCGCTTTCTGTGGACTGCTTCTGGGCAGCAGCCAATCATGATCAGAGGTGCCCGCGTGATGGTCTAAACAGCAAAGCCACATTGAGACTTGGAATGAAGTTTCGCCTCAGGTACGATTTGTTAAGGACTCGGTGAATCTTGCCACCTACAGACGGCAGTGACTCCCGCGGTATTGACACAGTCTGAGCCTGTCTCCCTTGTCATATAAATATTCAACACTACATTCAAGCTCTACATTGACAACAAAGACTCATCTATGGTACCAACAGCAAGCTCCCAGGCCCCCAACAATATTTCTTTTTGGGCGATCCATCAGGCTGGTGATGGAGGACAATACCTCTGCCACACTTCCTCATTTATCTTCTTATCTTCTTCACCACCTGCTCCTCCTCCTCCTCCCTCTCCTCCTCCTCCTCCTCCTCCTTTTCATGTTTTTTCTTAATCATTATGACCGCATTTATTATCCTTTATTATTATTATTAAGTAGTAGTAGTAGTAGTAGCAGTAGTAATGATAGTATTCAATTTATTACTGAATGATCACAATAAATTGTGTTGTAATTAATATTGCGTAAATATAACGTCAATTATGTGAAAAGTTTATTAATTTCATGACAAGTAAATAAAATTCACAATAAAAATTAAACAATTATTGGGTAATTGGGCAATTGCATTACATATGCTGCAGATGTTATACTGTACCAGCTTCACTGTTCACCATAATGTAACCTAACTAACTAACCTAACCTAACTTCTTCTAGCTAACCTAACCTGACCTGAAGCCTAACCTAACCTGGCCTGACCTGACTGACGGCTTCTTACCTGGCCTAACCTGCCTGTTCGCTTTCTACAGAACCCGAAGCTAACCTGATACCTGCATTGACCTAACCTAACCTACACAATACGGCCTGACCTGGCCTAACCTAACTAACCTGACTAACTAACCTACCTGACTGGCTGACCTGACCTGACCTAACCTAACTAACCTGACACAACCTACCCTGGCTGTACAGCCTAACTAACCCCTTGCCCTGGCTACCCTTCATGTGCTTGGGTTATCATGTTGGTAAGTTACTAATCTACCTATATAAAAACAACATTATACACAACGTATACACTTACAGTTATTACCTGGTATTTGTATAATATAACTTCTCCTTTCTAACAACTACACAACTGAGTTAATACACTATTTGTATAATACAACTCTCCTGCCTTCACAACACAGTTAATACCTGGTGAGCATATAATACCTCACTGTAACAACTTCACAACACAGTAGCCATAGTGTTGTAATACAACTCTCACTGTAACAACTACTGCTTACAGATTAGCTACACTAGTGTTGTATAGCTAACTCTGTAACAACTACACAGCACAGTTAATACACTAGTGTTGTAATACTGTCTACTGTGCTGTACAACACAGTTAATACACTAGTGTTGTATAATACAACTCTCACTGTAACATACACCTTTAGTTAATACTGAGTGTATGGCTAACTCTCACTGTAACAACTACACAGCACAGTTAATACAGTGTGTATATGCAACTCTCACTGTGTAGCCTTACACAACACAGTTATACACAATTGTTGCCCATGTACTCTCACTTTGTAACAACACAACACGAGTTAATACACCTGGTATTTGTATGTACAACTCTCTGGCTAACCACACTGAGTTAATACACTAGTGTTGTATAATACAACTCTCACTGTGCACAACTACACAACACAATTAATACACTAATGTTGTATACAACTCTCACTGTGCTGCTTCCCACAGCAGTTATTACACACTGGTGTTGTATAATACACTCTCTGTAACAACTACACCCTTTAGTTAATACTAGTGTTTGTATATTACAACTCTCCTGTAACAACTACACTTTAGTTAATACATAATGTTGTATAATACAACTCTCACTGTTTTAACCACCTTTTAGTTAATACTAGTGTTGTATATTAACTCTCTGTAACAACCACAACACAGTTAATACACTAGTGTTGTATATTTCTTCTCACTGTAACAACTACACTTACAGTTAATACTAGTGTTGTATAATACATATCACTGTAACAACTACACAGCACAGATTAGCCCCACTAGTGTTGTATACAACTCTCACTGTAACAACTACAACACAGTTAATACACTAGTGTTGTATATTACCTTCTCACTGTGAGCACACAGCACAGTTAATACTGAGTGTATATGTACAACTCTCACTGTAACAACACACAACACAGTTAATACACTGGTGTTGTATAAGCCGCTCTCACTGTAACAACTACACAACGCAATTAATACACTAGTGTTGTATAATACTATCTCACTAACAGCTACAACGGATGTATACACTAGTGTTGGCAATGCAGCTTCTCTTGTAACAACTACAGCACAGTTAACACTGGTGTTGTATATTACCTTCTGCTGTAACAACCACAACACAGTTGGCACTGGTGTTGTATAATACTGTCTCTGTGCAACTTCCTTGCAATTAATACCACTAATTTGTATATTACAACTCTCTTTTAACAACAACTACAACACAGTTAATACACTGATGTGTGTAATGCAACTCTCCACTGCTGCTTCTACTGGCACGGATTAATACACTAATGTTGTATATTACCAACTCTCACTGTAACAACTACACAGCAGTTAAGCCACTAGTGTTGTATCATACATCTCACTGTAACAACCACTGATTAATACACTAATGTTGTATAATACAACTCTCATAGCAACAACTACAACACGGATAATACACTGAGTGTTGTATATTTAACTCTCATAGCAACTACACAACACAGTTAATACACTAGTGTTGTATGTACAACTCTCACTGTAACAACTACTAACACAGTTAATACACTAATGTTGTATAATACAACTCTCACTGTAACAACTACACAACAGTTAATACACCTGGTGTTATATTACCTTTCTCACGCAACAACTGCACAACACCCAGTTAATACACTGGTGTTGTAATACAACTTCTGTAACAACTACTGCTGATTAGCCACGGTACATGTAATGCAACTCTCACTGTAACCAACTACACAACACAGTTAATACTAATGTTGTATAATACGCTCTCCTGCTTAACAACTACACAACACAGTTAATACACTGGTGTTGGCATAATACCAACTACACTGTAACAACCACACAACACAGTAATACACTGATGTTATAATACACCTTCTACTGCAAAAACAACTGCAACACAGTTAATGCCACAGGTGTTGTATATACAACTCCTCATAGCAACAACTACACCCAGCACAGTTAATACACTAGTGTTGTATAATACAACTCTTAACAACTACACAACTTGGTTAATACACTATTTGTATAATACAACTCTCTGTAACAACTACAACACAGTGTACTAGTGTTGTATAATACAACTCTCACATAACAACTTCCCCACCTTTACAGTTAATACACTAGTGTTGTATAATACACAACTCTCCTGTAACAACTTCACAACACAGTTAATACACTGGTGTTATAATACAACTCTCACCTTAACAACACAACACAGTTAATACTATGGTGTTGTATATTTAACTCTCACTGTAACAACTACACTGAGTTAATACACTGGTGGTATGTAATACCAACTCTCACTGTAACAACTACACAACACAGTTATTACACTAGTGTTGTATAATGCAACTCTCACTGTAACAGCCACACCTTGCAGTTAATACACTAATGTGTATAATACGCTCTCCTGTAACTATTTCACAACACAGTTAATACACTAGTGTTGTATAGCCACTCTCATGGCAACTACACAACACGAGTTAATACACTGATGTTGTGGCCACAACTCTACTGTAACAACTACACAGCACAGTTAATACACTGTGTTGTATATTACAACTCTCCTGTAACAACTACTGCTAGTTAATACACTAGTGTTTGTATATTACCTTCTCACTGTAACAACTACAGCACAGTTAATACACGGTGTTGTATGTACAACTCTCACTGTAACAACTACAGCACAGTTAATAAACTAATTGGTGTATAATACTACTCTCTCACTGCTTAACAACTACAACTGATTAATACACAATTTGTATAATGCAACTCTCACCATGGCTGTAATACATGCTTCTAG
>NW_024715504.1:0-10020 GCF_018991925.1 Homarus americanus
GAGATTGTTACTTCATCATACAACAGAGTTATACAACAACACTAAATAGATGTAATCCGTCATACAAGCTCTGTGAGAATGTTACTTCATCTTACCACAGAGTTATACAACACCTCATAGACGTAATCTTTCATACAAGCTCCGTGAGAATGTTACTTCATCTTATCAAAGCGTTATACAACAACACCCTATAGATGTAATCCTTCATACATGCTCTGTGAAAATGTTGCTTCATCTTACCACAGAATTATACAACAACACCTCATAGACGTAATCCTTCATACAAGCTCTGTGAGAATGTTACTTCATCTTACCACAGAGCTATGCAACAACACCTCATAGATGTAATCCTTCATACAAGCTCTGTGAGAATGTTACTTCATCGTTTCACAGAGTTAACATCAACACTCCATAGTTGTAATCCTTCATACAAGCACTGTGAGAATGTTACTTCATCTTACAAAAGAGTTAACAACAACACTCCATAGATGTAATCCGTCATACAAGCTCTGTGAAAATGTTACTTCATCTTACCACAGAGTTATACAACAACACTCCATAATATGTAAACTCTCTGAGAATGTTACTTCATCTTACCAGAGTTATACAACAACACCTCATCGATGTAATCTGTCATACAAGCTCTGTGAGAATGTTACTTCATCTTACCACATAGTTATACAACAACACCCCATTGATGTAATCCTTCTTCCAAGCTCTGTGAGAATGTTACTTCATTTTACCACAGAGTTATACAACAACACCTCATAGATGTCATCTGTCATACAAGCTCTGTGAGAATGACACTTCATCTTACCACAGAGTTATACAACAACACTCCATATAAGTAATCCTTCATACAAGCTCTGTGAGAATGTTACTTTATCTTACCATAGATTTATACAACAACACCTCATAGATGTAATCCTTCATACAAGCTCTGTGAGAATGTTACTTCATCTTACCACAGAGCTATACAACAACACCTCATAAATGTAATCTGCCATACAAGCTCTGTGAGAATGTTGCTTCATCTTACCACAGAGTTAAACAACAACATCCCATAGATGTAATCCTTCATACAAGCTCTGAGAGAATGTTAATTCATCTTACCACAGAGTTAACAACAACACCCCATAGAAGTAATCCTTTTTACAAGCTCTGTGAGAATGTTACTTCATCTTATCAAAGCGTTATACAAAAACACCCAATAGATGTAATCCTTCATACAATGTCTGTGAGAATGTTGCTTCATCTTACCACTGAATTACACAACAACATCTCCTAGATGTAATCCTTCGTACAAGCTCAGTGAGAATGTCACTTCATCGTACCACAGAGTTATTCAAAAACACCCAATAGATGTAATCCTTCATACAAGCTCTGTGAGAACGGTACTTCATCTTACCACAGAGTTATACAACAACACCCCATAGATGTAATCCTTCATACAAGCTCTGGGAGAATGTTACTTCATCTTACCACAGAGCTATACAACAACACCTCATAGATGTAATCCTTCATACAAGCTCAGTGAGAATGATACTTCATCTTACCACAGAGTTGTACAACAACACTCCATAGATGTAATCCTTCATATAAGCTCTGTGAGAATGTTACTTCATCTTACCACAGAGTTATACAACAACACTCCATAGATGTAATCCTTCATACAAGCTCTGTGAGAATGTTACTTCATCTTATCACCGAGTTAACAACAACACTCCATACATGTAATCCTTCATACAGGCTCTGTGAGAATGTTACTTCATCTTATCACAGAGTTAACAACAACACTCCATAAACGTAATCCTTCATACAAGCTCTGTGAGAATGTTACTTCATTTTATCACAGAGTTAATAACAACACTCCATAGATGTAATCCTTCATACAAGCTCTGTGAAAATGTTACTTCATCTTATCAAAGCGTTAACAACAACACGCTATAGATGTAATCCTTCATACAAGCTCTGTGTGAATGTTACTTCATCTTACCACACAGTTATACAACAACACCTCATCGATGTAATCTCTCATACAAGCTCTGTGAGAATGATACTTCATCTAACCTCAGAGTTATACAACAACACTCCATAGAAGTAATCCTTCATACAAGCTCTGTGAGAATGTTCTTCATCTTACCACAGAGGTACACAACAACACTCCATATAAGAAATCCTTCATACAAGCTCTGTGAGAATGTTACTTCATCTTACCACAGAGTTATACAACAACACACCATAGATGTAATCCTTCATACAAGCTCTGTGAGAATGTTACTTCATCTTATCACAGAGTTAACAACGACACTCCATAGATGTAATCCTTCATGCAAGTTCAGTGAGAATTTTACTTCATCTTATCACAGAGTTAACAACAACACTCCATAGATTTAATCCTTCATACAAGCTCTGTGAGAATTTTACTTCATCTTATCACACAGTTTATAACAACACTCCATAGATGTAATCCTTCATACAAGCTCTGTGAGAATGTTACTTCATCTTACCAAAGAGTTAACAACAACACACCATAGATGTAATCCTTCATACAAGCTCTGTGAGAATGTTACTTCATCTTACCAAAGAGTTATACAACAACACCCTATAGATGTAATCCTTCATACAAGCCCTGTGAGAATATTACTTCATCTTACCACAAAGTTATACAACAACACTCCATAGATGTAATCCTTCATACAAACTCTGTGAAAATGTTACTTCATCTTACCACAGAGTTATACAACAACACCCCATAGATGTAATCCTTCATACAAGCTCTGTGAGAATGTTACTTCATCTTACCACAGAGCTATACAACAACACCTCATAGATGTAATCCTTCATACAACTCAGTGAGAATGATACTTCATCTTACCACAGAGTTATACAACAACACTCCATAGATGTAATCCTTCATACAAGCTCTGTGAGAATGTTACTTCATCTTATCACAGAGTTAACAACAACACTCCATACATGTAATCCTTCATACAGGCTCTGTGAGAATGTTACTTCATCTTATCACAGAGTTAACAACAACACTCCATAAACGTAATCCTTCATACAAGCTCTGTGAGAATGTTACTTCATTTTCCCAAAGAGTTAACAACAACACTCCATAGATGTAATCCGTCATACAAGCTCTGTGAAAATATTACTTCATCTTAGCACAGAGTTATAAAACAACACTCCATAATATGTAATCCTTCATACAAGCTCTGTGTGAAGGTTACTTCATCTTACCACACAGTTATACAACAACACCTCATCGATGTAATCTCTCATACAAGCTCTGTGAGAATGATACTTCATCTAACCTCAGAGTTATACAACAACACTCCATAGAAGTAATCCTTCATACAAGCTCTATGAGACCTTTAATTCATCTTACCACAGAGTTATACAACAAAACCCCATAGATGTAATCCTTCATACAAGATCTGTGAGAATGTTCTTCATCTTACCACAGAGTCATACAACACTCCATATAAGAAATCCTTCATACAAGCTCTGTGAGAATGTTCTTCATCTTACCACAGAGTTATACAACAGCACTCCTTAGATGTAATCCTTCATACACGCTTTGAAGGAAATGTTACTTCATCTTACCACATAGTTAAACAACAACACCCCATAGATGTAATCCTTCTTACAAGCTCTGTGAGAATGTTACTTCATCTTATCAAAGCGTTATACAACAACATCCCATAGATGTAATCTCTCATACAAGCTCTGTGAGAATGATACTTCATCTAACCTCAGAGTTATACAACAACACTCCATAGAAGTAATCCTTCATACAAGCTCTATGAGACCTTTAATTCATCTTACCACAGAGTTATACAACAAAACCCCATAGATGTAATCCTTCATACAAGCTCTGTGAGAATGTTCTTCATCTTACCACAGAGTTATACAACAACACTCCATATAAAAAATCCTTCATACAAGCTCTGTGAGAATGTTCTTCATCTTACCACAGAGTTATACAACAGCACTCCTTAGATGTAATCCTTCATACACGCTTTGAAGGAAATGTTACTTCATCTTACCACATAGTTAAACAACAACACCCCATAGATGTAATCCTTCTTACAAGCTCTGTGAGAATGTTACTTCATCTTATCAAAGCGTTATACAAAAACATCCCATAGATGTAATCCTTCATACAAGCTCTGTGAGAATGGTACTTCATCTTTCCACAGAGTTAACAACAACACCCCATAGAAGTAATCCTTCTTACAAGCTCGGTGAGAATGTTACTTCATCTTATCAAAGCGTTATACAACAACACCCCATAGATGTAATCCTTCATACAAGCTCTGTGAGAATGTTACTTCATTTTACCACAGAGTTATACAACAACACCTCATAGATGTCATCTGTCATACAAGCTCTGTGAGAATGACACTTCATCTTACCACAGAGTTATACAACAACACTCCATATAAGTAATCCTTCATACAAGCTCTGTGAGAATGTTACTTATCTTACCATAGATTTATACAACAACACCTCATAGACGTAATCCTTCATACAAGCTCTGTGAGAATGTTACTTCATCATACAACAGAGTTATACAACAACACTAAATAGATGTAATCCGTCATACAAGCTCTGTGAGAATGTTACTTCATCTTACCACAGAGTTATACAACACCTCATAGACGTAATCTTTCATACAAGCTCCGTGAGAATGTTACTTCATCTTATCAAAGCGTTATACAACAACACCCTATAGATGTAATCCTTCATACATGCTCTGTGAAAATGTTGCTTCATCTTACCACAGAATTACACACACCCTCATAGACGTAACTTTCATACAAGCTCTGTGAGAATGTTACTCATCTTACCACAGAGCTATGCAACAACACTTCATAGATGTAATCCTTTCATATGCTCTCAGAGAATGTTACTTCATCGTTTCACAGTTAACATCAAACACTCCATAGTTGTAATCCTTCATACAAGCACTGGGGAGAATGTTACTTCAATCTTACAAAAGAGTTACCAAACAACACTCCATAGAGGTAATCCGTCATAAGCTTCTGGTGAAAACAGCATTTCATCTTACCACAGAGTTATACAACAACACTCCATAATATGTAAACTCTGTGAGAATGTTACTTCATCTTACCAGAGTTATACAACAACACCTCATCGATGTAATCTGTCATACAAGCTCTGTGAGAATGTTACTTCATCTTACCACATAGTTATACAACAACACCCCATTGATGTAATCCTTCTTCCAAGCTCTGTGAGAATGTTACTTCATTTTACCACAGAGTTATACAACAACACCTCATAGATGTCATCTGTCATACAAGCTCTGTGAGAATGACACTTCATCTTACCACAGAGTTATACAACATCACTCCATATAAGTAATCCTTCATACAAGCTCTGTGAGAATGTTACTTTATCTTACCATAGATTTATACAATAACACCTCATAGATGTAATCCTTCATACAAGCTCTATGAGAATGTTACTTCATCTTACCACAGAGCTATACAACAACACCTCATAAATGTAATCTGCCATACAAGCTCTGTGAGAATGTTACTTCATCTTACCACAGAGTTAAACAACACCCCATAGAAAGAATCTTTTACAAGCTCTAGAGAATGTTATTTATCTATCACAGCATTATACAAAAAAACACCCAATAATAGATGTGAATTATAATGTTTGTGAGAATGTTGCTTCATCTTACCACTGACCACACAACAACATTCCCTAGATGTAATCTTTCACAAGCTCTGTGAGAATGTCACTTCATCGTACCACAGAGGTATACAAAAACACATCATAGATGTAATCCTTCATACAAGCTCTGTGAGAATGGTACTTCATCTTACCACAGAGTTATACAACAACACCCCATAGATGTAATCCTTCATACAAGCTCTGTGAGAATGTTACTTCATCTTACCACAGAGCTATACAACAACACCTCATAGATGTAATCCTTCATACAAGCTCAGTGAGAATGATACTTCATCTTACCACAGAGTTGTACAACAACACTCCATAGATGTAATCCTTCATATAAGCTCTGTGAGAATGTTACTTCATCTTACCACAGAGTTATACAACAACACTCCATAGATGTAATCCTTCATACAAGCTCTGTGAGAATGTTACTTCATCTTACCACAGAGTTAACAACAACACTCCATACATGTAATCCTTCATACAAGCTCTGTGAGAATTTTACTTCATCTTATCACAGAGTTAACAACAACACTCCATAGATGTAATACTTCATACAAGCTCTGTGAGAAAGTTACTTCATATTATCACACAGTTAACATCAACACTCCATAAACGTAATCCTTCATACAAGCTCTGTGAGAATGTTACTTCATTTTACCAAAGAGTTAACAACAACACTCCATAGATGTAATCCGTCATACAAGCTCTGTGAAAATATTACTTCATCTTAGCACAGAGTTATACAACAACACTCCATAATATGTAATCCTTCATACAAGCTCTGTGTGAATGTTACTTCATCTTACCACACAGTTATACAACAACACCTCATCGATGTAATCTCTCATACAAGCTCTGTGAGAATGATACTTCATCTAACCTCAGAGTTATACAACAACACTCCATAGAAGTAATCCTTCATACAAGCTCTGTGAGAATGTTCTTCATCTTACCACAGAGGTACACAACAACACTCCATATAAGAAATCCTTCATACAAGCTCTGTGAGAATGTTACTTCATCTACTTCTACAGCAGTACAACAACACACCTCAGATGTAACTTCACATGCTTTCCGGTGAGAATTTTACTTCATCTTATCACAGAGTTAACAACAACACTCTATAGATTTAATCCTTCATACAAGCTCTGTGAGAATTTTACTTCATTTTATCACACAGTTTACAACAACACTCCATAGATGTAATCCTTCATACAAGCTCTGTGAGAATATTACTTCATCTTATCACACAGTTTACAACAACACTCCATAGATGTAATCCTTCATACAAGCTCTGTGAGAATGTTACTTCATCTTACCAAAGAGTTAACAACAACACACCATAGATGTAATCCTTCATACAAGTTCTTTGAGAATGTTACTTCATCTTACCACAGAGTTATACAACAACACCCTATAGAAATAATCCTTCATACAAGCTCTGTGAGAATATTACTTCATCTTACCACAAAGTTATACAACAACACTCCATAGATGCAATCCTTCATACAAACTCTGTGAAAATGTTACTTCATCTTACCACAGAGTTATACAACAACACCCCATAGATGTAATCCTTCATACAAGCTCTGTGAGAAAGTCACTTCATATTATCACACAGTTTTCAACAACACTCCATAGATGTAATCTTTCATACAAGCTCTGTGAGAATGTTACTTCATCTTACCAAAGAGTTAACAACAACACACCATAGATGTAATCCTTCATACAACTCTATGAGAATGATACTTCATCTTACCACAGAGTTATACAACAACCCTCCACAGATGTAATCCTTCATATAAGCTCTGTGAGAATGTTACTTCATCTTACCACAGAGTTATACAACAACACTCCATAGATGTAATCCTTCATACAAGCTCTTAGAATGTTACTTCATCTTATCACAGGAATTATGTAACACCTATAGATGTAATCATACCTGGCTCTGTGAGAATGTTACGTCATCTTATCATAGCGTTATACAACAAGACCCCATAGATGTAATCCCTCATACAAGTTATGTGAGAATGTTAATTCATCATACCACAGAGTTATACAACAACACCCAATAGATGTAATCCTTCTTTCAAGCTCTGCGAGAATGTTACTTCATCTTACGACAGAGTTAACAACAACACTCCATACATGTAACCCTTCATACCAGCTCTGTGAGAATGTTACCTCATCTTACGACAGAGTTATACAACAACACTCCATAGATGTAATCTTTCATACAAGCTCTGCGAGAATGTTACTTCATCATACCAGAGTTATACAACAACACTCCATGGATGTAATCCTTCATACAAGCACTGTGAGAATGTTACTTCAACTTACAACAGAGTTATATAACAACACTCCATAGATGTAATCCTTCATACAAGCTCTCAGAGAATGTTACTTCATCATACCACAGAGTTAACAACAACACCCCATAGAAGTAATCCTTCTTACAAGCTGTGTGAGAATGATACTTCATCTTACCACAGTGTTATGCAACAACACTCCATAGATGTAATCCTTCATACAAGCTCTGTGAAAATGTTACTTCATCTTGCCACAGAGTTATACAACAACACCCCAAAGATGTAATCTTTCATACAAGCTCTGTGAGAATGTTACTTTATCTTACCACAGAGTTAACAACAACACCCCATAGAAGTAATCCTTCTTACAAGCTATGTGAGAATGATACTTCATCTTACCAAAGAGTTAACAACAACACTCCATAGATGAAATCTTACATACACGCTCTGTGAGAATATTACTTCATCTTACCAAAGAATTATACAACAACACCTCATAGATGTAATCCTTCATACAAGCTCTGTGAGAATGTTACTTCATCGTACCACAGAGTTATACAACAACACCCCATAGATGTAATCCTTCATACAATCTCTGTGAGAATGTTACTTCATCTTATCACAGAGTTAACAACAACACTCCATACATGTAATCCTTCATACAAGCTCTGTGAGAATGTTACTTCATCTTATCACAGAGTTATCAACAACACTCCATAGATGTAATCCGTCATACAAGCTCTGTGAAATGTTTCTTCATCTTACCACAGGGGTTATGCAACAACTTATCATAATATAATCCTTCATGCATTCTTGAGAATGTTTCTTCCTCTTACCACAGAATTATACAACAACACCTCATAGACGTAATACTTCATACAAGCTCTGTGAGAATGTTTCTTCATCTTACAACAGAGTTATACAACAACACTAAGTAGATGTAATCCGTCATACAAGCTATGTGAGAATGTTACTTCATCTTACCACAGAGTTATACAACAACACACTATAGATGTAATCTTTCATACAAGCTCCGTGAGAATGTTACTTTATCTTACCACAAAGTTATACAACAACACTCCATAGATGTAATCCATCATACAATCTCTGCAGATATTGCTTCATCTTACCACCAGAGCTATACAACAGCACCTCGCATGGAGATGTAATCCTTCATACAAGCTATGTGAGAATGTTACTTCATCTTACCAGAGTTATACAACAAAACTCCATAGATGTAATCCTTCATATAAGCTCTGTGAGAATATTACTTCACCTTACCACAGAGTTATACAACAACACTCCCTAGATGTATTCCTTCATACAAGCTCTGTGAGAATGTTGCTTCATCTTACCACAGAGTTATACAACAACACCTCATAGATGTAATCTGTCATACAAGATCTGCGAGAATGTTACTTCATCTTACCACAGAGTTAACAACAACACTTCATAGATGTAATCCTTCATACAAGCTCTGTGAGAATGTTACTTCATCTTACCACATAGTTATACAACAACACTCCATAGATGCCAATCCCCTTCCTTACAAGCTCATAGAATATTCATAATCTTACCACCCAGGTTGTACAGCAACCTCCATAGATGTAATCCTTCATACAAGCTCTGTGAGAATGTTACTTCATCTTACCACAGAGTTAACAACAACACTCCATAGATGCAATCCTTCATACAAGCTCTGCGAGAATGTTACTTCATCTTACCAGAGTTATACAACAACACGCCATAGATGTAATCCTTCATACAAGCTCTGTGAGAATGTTACTTCATCTTACCACAAAGTTATACAACAACACTCCATAGATGTAATCCTTCATACACTCTCTGTGAGAATGTTACTATATCTTACCACATAGCTATACAACAACACCCCATAGATATAATCCTTCTTACAAGCTCTGTGAGAATGTTACTTCATCTTACCAAAGAGTTATACAACAACACCTCATAGATGTAATCTGTC